>NC_134952.1:28885814-29186126 GCF_965638725.1 Aptenodytes patagonicus | reverse complement strand
CTAGTTCTGTACCCAGTTTGTTCTTTTTACAGAGTACTTTTTCTATGCCATGAACCTAGCAAAGTTGCTTTTGATCTCATGGTTAAGCTAGAGTTTTCATGCTCCCACTTCAGCAGTACTAACCTTCATCTACTTGAGATGTACTACAAATGTTTGCAATATCATATTTACAGCTCCCTGCAGTTAACTCTGAGCTCTTTTTGTGTGAACATGCAGAAGCCATCGTTTGACAGACTGTAGGATGACTTTTCTCACATACAGATGTTCTGGTGAAGAAGAAACAGAATACCAGTCGAATAGACACAATTTTATAGAAAAAGACTGAGAAATTAAGACAAGAAAGCCAAAACTAAGCAAGGTCCATCGGGGCAAGCAGTCGTGGAAGGTTTGCTCCCTGTGACAGCCCCCTGTATGCCTTTCACATAGTGGAGAGGGCTGGGAAAATCCATGTCTCCCTTTGTCCCCTCTGAACAGAAGTCAGTAAGGGGAATGGTGGGCGTCAACTCCCACCTGGAGGCTGTGCTGGGGTCCGGTACACTGAAAAGGCTTGGGCCTTTTTCTTCTGTATATTTTGAAAGATCCTGGCAGATTGTGGTTTCCCAAAGCAAAAGGTTTGAGATGATTAAAGTTATTTAGATATTTAATTATGCAGAGAAATGCCTAATTGATTTTCAAAAGCATGTAGTGGGAGTGAAGCACTTTTGAAAAACTGTGTGGTTATCTGTTTGCCCTTTTAGGCATGTAATTTCATTGGGAAATCTGATGCAAAACCACCGCTGCTTTCCTGCTGCAGGATCAGTCCATAGCGACCCCTGATTCCATGCTTTGATTTAAAAGCCATAGACAGCCTTAGACTGGTGTAACATATTTTTTGCAATAAGCCTGTGCATGTAAATAACAAATTATTTGTGTGTTCAAGTATTGCTCTCCAAAGGAAAGGTCACATCTTAATTTTGGACTACTGTGAAAAAGGCTTTGCATCTCCCTGAAGCATCCAATATAAGAAGAAAGTGTTAACACCTTCTAAATGTTAAACCAGTGAAGAGTGCTATAGTTGAGATTCTGAACACATCGCTATTAAGGCCGGCTTGTTCTTTTAATTAACTTGTATGTAAGTGAATCAAGGGAAACATTTTCTAGTATTGAAAAAATACCTAATAACTTAGAATGAGACCAGAAAGGCCATGAAGGTCATCTGGTTTGATCTGCTACATGTCAGAAGCACACAATTGAAAACATTATTCCTTTTTCTCATGTTTTCTGGAAGTTTGAAATCACTGATAAATAATACACCTTTTTTTCTGAATGTGTCCTTTTGTACATTTTAATCTTTCAAGAGCCAAAGGACTTTTTTTGTGTTTATAAAATCTGTGTGCTTATTTGTACCTGTTTGTCTATTGTATTTGTTTTATGTGTGCATTCTCTAACAGATTTATAAAATTACACAAACTTTCTCTGTGTCTTTGTTTATTCAGTGTGTGTGGAAAATGGGAGGGATTTAAACTGAAAGTGAAATGTGCTGCCTTCTGTACGATCCCACGGTGGCCACTGGATCCATAGGGATGGCTTCTTGCAATAGCACCGGTGTGTGTGGGTGTGATCAGCAGTGAACCCTGCTGTGGCTCGGTTCTTGTATGCCTCATGAATGAATTAAGGGCTAATTTGAGGATTTTTTTGTGACAATATGATTGGATTACTTATACACTTCCCTTTTCCTGTCTTTTTTTCTTTCTTTCTCAAACAGGCATTACAACAGTGCTGACCATGACAACGTTGAGTACAATTGCTAGGAAGTCACTCCCAAAGGTTTCCTACGTGACAGCGATGGATCTTTTTGTTTCAGTTTGCTTCATTTTTGTGTTTGCTGCCTTGATGGAGTATGGCACCTTGCATTACTTTACCAGCAACAGAAAAGGGGACAAAGGAAAAGAAAAGAAGGCAAAATCTAAGCCATCAGTAAGTTTAGCCAAACAAGAAGAAAAAAAAATGCAGAATGCTCTTTATTGTAGCATTAATTTGAGAGACTGGTTCTTAAGTAGAAGGGCTAATGTTCAAAGATAATTAACACTAATATTTATTTTATCTTTTTTTTACAGTTGGGGGCTTGTACTCATTTTCTGTAAATACTATGAATGAACAAAGGTTTTAGATCATTCCACTCATATGTGAATGAGAACACAGGAGCCTAAGCTAGAGGGTGGTTTAATATAATATTCCATGCTTCCATGCCATGCCCAAGCCCTTGGTGCTTCTAGAGCTGTCCGTGGAATGTGTGCCCACGGAGACAGTTCTGTCTGGGCACAGTGCTTCTGAAAACAGCACCTGGCAAAGAGCCATAGATAAGACTGTAGCAGTAGAGATAATGTAAATGGACTGAAGGTATGAGGATTTGTTTGGGTCTGCATCACCTAACTTGGGTCTTACCTTGCTAGCTTCGCAAAGAAAGAAGTGCTTACTATTGGTCAGTATTCTGACTCCCTTCCACTTCAGAAATTCTACTTTAACTCTTTTTTTTTCATTTACTTCCATGTTTCTTTCTGGTAAAATGAACCTTCTGCTTTTACAAGTTGATGTTTGTATGGTGTGAATCCCCACATATCCCAGGAACAAGTATTACTCAATTTTAAGAGGCTTTCTGTTCGTGTAGTAAGAATACTGGAACTTCCAAAGAATCTATTGTTGGAAGCCAGTACAAATGTTTAAAGCTAATCTTTAAACTAATAAAACATTGAGGTAAAGGCGTTAAATAGCGTATTCATTCGAACACTAGTCTTAATATTTGAGGCTTGATTGTAGTCATCTTTTAGAGAGAATAAAAAGAAGGACAATATTATAAAGCCCCCTTCCAGATCATTTCATCAAAGGAAGCTGGAGCATAGCTGAATCATAATGTCAGTTGTCTTTTCCGGGTGAAGGGTGAATACCACCTGTGTAAGATCAAACAGAAGTTGAAATGAAATTATAGAAGCCCAGATATGGAAATGCAGAAATCCTGTTATGAACCATATCCATTCTGCGACTAGTGTCGGAAAGCGCTGGCGCAGTCATTTTGAGCAGCGCTGCTGTGGGAGGCTGTTTTATGGGTGCCCTGCGGGGCTGCTGTGGTTTAATACTAGGGAAATGAGAGCTCTTACATTTCATATGGTGAGCTGGTCTGAGTGCATCAGCTCTGTATTTAGGACAAGGCTAGTGGTGAAGGATTAATACTGCCCTGTGCTGCCTTGGTCGTACATCACTGTGATCCTCAGGGAATCCAGCACAGCCGAGAGAACTGGAAAATGGAAACCTCAAGCCTCCTTCCTGTTAGTGGTAGAAGCAAATGTGAGCACAATGGAAAGGATGGAAAATAGGCTTTGGCAAGGGCCACAGCTGAGCAATGAGGGTAAAAGATAACAGAGGCTGCAGAATTTGGGGGAATTCCCAATGTTAGCATTACAGATTCAGTTTTAGGTTGTTGCAACGAGGTCTCAACAACACATAGGGAACAGGGAGCTGAAATAGGTCTGCTCTCAGCATGCACAACAAGGAAAAAAGGAAGAGGGCAGGAAATACTGCTTATTTAAATCAGGGAGATATTAAAGATCAGCTGCTGGCAGATCAAAAGCCATTGAAGTGGTTTGCAAATATACTCTATTGAGTGGAGTAACGAGACTTTCCAGAATCTGTTCACACATCAGCCATTTGTGCAATAATCTGCCAAATGCTTTGAGATTTTCAGTGCATATGACAATTTAAAACGCAGAATAATAGTGAGAGAGAAACTATGACACCTATTGAATAAATAGAATCATAGAATCATTAAGGTTGGAAGAGACCTCTAAGATCGAGTCCAACCGTCAAATAGCTGGAGTTTGGACTAAGATTAAAATTAGCAATATAATACTCAAAACACTGTTCTGTTGTGTTTTACTGTGTTCTTAAAGCATGCTTTTTATTTCTAAGTAGTTGAAAAACAACCATCTTTTCACACAGAATTCTTTAAACATGTTTAAGCACGTTGTGGCTATAAGACCGTATTAGATAAGAGATCACTCTTAAAAAAAGGGGGGGGGATTAAATTTAATATACTTAGATGCAAGGATTCTAATTTGATAAATAATTCTTTTGGTGATGTTTTATAAAAAGCTATAAAATTTCTTGTTCCAAATAGAACAATTAAAGAAGCCATCTGATTAATTAATGGGAAGTCATACAATTACAAATCCATATTTTTCTTTTTCTTTTTTCCCCCACTTTATCTTTGTCAAAGACTTCTATTAATTCTTTTTCTCTTGTAGTTATGGATATGTAACTCAAAAAACCAATTTAATGAAAATAGTCAGTTTAATTCCTTCTGAAAAGTTCTCATTTACAGGTGTTTTTTTCCTTGGAAAACTTGCCTTGCATAGGTCTTCTATTTCTATCGCAAAATGCAATAAAAGCTTATTATTCCAGGAACTGATGCCAAGAAGGTTCAATAAATGATCTTGTGAAAAAATGGTGAGATTTTATAAATGATTATAGCAGTTTTATTTTACAAAATATGTGCTGGCATCATTCAAGAAAGGTAGTATGAATTGGCTTATGTAAATCCACATTAGTAAGGATAATGAGTTTGAGCAGGAAAGATTAAACTTAATTAGTTGTGCATCTTGTTCTGATTATCATTTCACCTGAAGTGAATGCGTCACCTGTGCTATGATCTCCACAGACAATGGCTTTCTTTTGTACATGTACTAGTGTTAATGCAGAATAATTTGGTTTTGGTCCTATCAGATTGTATTATAAATGCTTCTCACTATACGTGGAGTTTTATCTACAATATCAGTAGGCATGTACATGAACAATCAGCATGTACTACTCTATCTATGTGTTTTGGGGGTTTTTTTTAAGTGTCTGCCAATTGATATAAGGTCATTTTCTTGTGAGGTGTTGGTCTTTTTTCCCCTTTTCCCTCATGTTGTCTCTTTCTTACACACATTTTATGTATTCCCTGTAGGTAGTTACGTCTATAAGATGGCACTGTCTTTTTGTCTCTCTCAGGCAACTTCTTCAAACCTGTAATTCAGTAGCCTGCTTCAGTCTGTGCTGGTGACATCAGCAGTGAAAAGCAGTACTGTTATTTTTTTCTTCCTCCCGTGGTGTTTCTGAGTTGGGGACTCCTGTTTTACCCCACTAGTAGAAATGAATCATACCATGAATCTTACACTGGCAGAACCAACAGTCAGAAAATTCTTGTAAAGCCAGAGTAGGCGTGAATCAGAAATAAACATCTTTCCCTATATATCTTCAACAAAATAATGATTTTGTAAGTTCAAAAAAAAAATTGAACTTACTTTTTATGTTTTATAAAAATAAGCCCTGTTTGTAATATCTCAAATTAGGGTAGAAGCATGTAACTGCTGTTTGTTAGTGTTGTCAGTACTTTATCATACCGGAAAAGAATAATGAGGTCCTTTAGAATGATAATTAGCTCCCTAGGTCATCATGTCTAAAAAGTGTTGAAACAGCAGTCTGTGTGAAACTTCATCTGGTAAAGACATTTGAAAACGTGGTGGATACTGCACTGCTTTGTCACCCCTTGAGACATTGGGTAAAATGTCCTTGCAGCAATAGAGTGCCTCCTTAACAACGTATAGAGATCTGTTTACTGGCCAAAGTAATTCCCTGGAAGTGGGACAACAGGACTCTAAAACATAACAAGAATCTAAATGATGTGGCTTCCTGCTTTTCATATTTTCTTCATATCTTTTCATTGCCTATCATGTATAATTGTTTAAGAGAGATTCTTCTCTACACTTCAATACCCAGTTAGTTCTTCTGACTGCATCCTCTCCTGCTGTATTTATTCCTTACATGACAAAATATGGAGATGGGAGAAAAGAGAGAAGACAATGTAAGAATAGTGTTGATGTAACCCCTACCTTCAGTCTGAAGATTTTAGAAGAGATGCCAAAGGTGAGGGGGTTTGAAAGAAAGAGGATTATGGAGTAGTTTAAAAAGGCTATGAGATTTAGAAAGAGAAAAAAAGGACAGATAGAGAAAGATAATGTCTTTTGAAATGTTCAGGAAAACAAGGATGAAGAGTGAAGAGCTGTGTGGAAACAAAATAATAAAAGGGGGACAGATGGGCTGTGGTAGTGCAAGTAAAAGGAGGGTGAAAAGGCAAAAGTCGCAAGAAAGGGAACAGCAAACAGTGTATGTACTAGGCAATAAGGCACCCAGATTTTTTCTGTGAAAATTATTTATGAACCTTAACATCTATTACACTGAGTTTTACCAGACTGCAAGAGGGTTGAGTTATGCCCACAGAAAGTAAAAGTAAGAATTAAGAGCTGAATTAATCAGTTTCACTGACTTCAATGGCATTCTCCTAAGGAGTCTTATGTCTTGGTTTCTAAAGGCGGGGCATATTGTTTAGGGATTTAACGTCAGAGGGTTAGATGACGTAGCCTGGCCTTATGTGTCTCAGTCTCTTAAACTTCACCAGTGATGCTATACTAATCCCATTAGCTTTTTTTTTTGGTGAAAAATGTAGCTTCTAGAAACACATCCAGTCTCGTTCTAAAGACTCCAAATGATGGGAGAACTGTCATTCCCTTGGTAGTGGTGCTTATAGCCTGCTCGTGGACTTGCTTGTGACCCAGTTGTCAAGCTGTGACTGACTTCAAAATGTTCATTTGTGTTGTGTAGATGGGATCAGCTAACCCCGTCTGTGTAACTAATTATCCACTATTCCCAAATCCCAGCACAACCCAGTTTTCACTGTGGCAGGTGAAAATCACTCATGATCTTTTGCCTGCATGAGCTAATTATATACAGCAGTTCATAATTCGCAAAGGTCCCAAACTGTTTTCTTCAATATTAGAATTTCTGTATATTGTACTGAATGTGCTTATATTGGCCATTGCTATGGAAAGCCTATGGAATTATTTAATGTGAGGATAAAAAAACCTGCAAAACTATATTTTTCTTTTTTGTTTTTCTTAAGAAACCACCTGCAATTGCTGTTCGACCTGGATCAACATTAATTCCAATTAATAACATTAATCATCTCCCTGAACGTGATGATGATTATGGATATGAGTGCCTAGAAGGGAAAGACTGTGCTAGCTTCTTTTGTTGTTTTGAAGACTGCCGCACAGGATCTTGGAGAGAAGGAAGGATACACATCCGTATTGCAAAAATTGACTCCTATTCTCGAATCTTCTTTCCAACTGCCTTTGCATTGTTCAATCTTGTTTACTGGATTGGCTATCTTTATCTATAAATTTCAGAGGTTTGACAAACTCAGAAAAAAATGCTAATTGAACAGTCATCAACACTTTTCAGTGAGCAGTCAAAGATTAGAGCTGGTCCAAAATGACTCAAATTGTTTGGATGCTTTAAAAATTTGAAACAATGAGAGGAAATATGGTGATGTAGTCTCCCTCTTGTGATCAACTATAGAACTGATATTGGTATTTTGAAGAGAAAATTTAAAAATAAATATCCCTAAGATTTAACTTGCCTGAACACACACATATTTTTGTCCAGCTCTAACAAAATGCAGAGTCAAGAGGCTATGTTATTTAACTGGACAGTTCTACATAAGCTTTCAATTTTAATCCTAAATGATAATGCAGATGAATTTTGTAACACCTCTTACACCTTTACAAAGAAAGCCTTAATAAAACGGGATTAGTTATTCTCATCCATTTCATCCGTAAGGTGATGATTTTATTAATCCCTGATTTAAAAAAGTTGAAATGGAACATTTCTATTTTTCAACCAGCCATTTGTTCTCTGCAATATGTTAAAAAGAGTGATTAAGTCATAATTAATCACATTCAGATTTATACAGAATGCAGAGATTAGAGCAGCAAGAAATTGATGTATCACAAAAACTCCAAGGGTAATTCTGAGCTTGTCTTATCCTGACCATTGATATAGGCTTTTGGCTTTCAATCTTAGGTTACATTCATGTCGGTGCTCCATCTGCCATTACTTCACTGTTGTGAGTTCCTCAAAGTTCTCCAAGAGGGCTACAACTTTCAAAAATTCCTACCCAGCTGCCATTGCTTGCTCATTTCATGGAAACCAGACTGATGTTGGCTAACTGAGATTCTGGCCGATAAGCATAATGCTCTTCACGTCCTCCCCATTCCCCTCTCCTTTGTCTGATTCATACTCAGGACCAGAGAAAAAGTCATAACTCTACATTCGGTAGAATCTGTATCATCAGAGTTTGGAAAACCTGTAACAGTGCTATAGTCATCGTATTCAAAGCCACTGTGTTAAATCTCCAGCCCTAAGAGTGTAGTGTGTGACCTGCTCCACTTTGCATACAGTATAATTTTGTAGACTCTGCTTGTTACTGCGTATGCTACTCACTGAGCCAAAGCCAAATGGCATGAATTTACTGAACCTGTGTATGAATTGCTGTGTAATTACCTCCTTGATATTTGTTTGTTTCTAATGGAAAAGCCCTGTTACTGGGGGTGGGGGGTGGGTGGAGGGAAAGTAAAAATAATCCTTATGCATTGCAGATCCTTCTCCAAGATGGAATGTATCCCCCCAAAAATCATAGGACTGGTTCTCTAGCCTTTCTGTGGTCAGAGCTTCTATTCACTTTGGTAGCAATTCTTCAGTAGTAGCCTTTCTGGACTGACTTCTCTGTGTTGACTATTGCTGGCTGGCAGCATTTAGTATCTCATTTCTATTTTTAAATCCATTGTCTTTATTATGGAAAAGTGCAGTCTTTCCTCCTGTCTCAAAAAGAAACTGGTCTCAAGTGAGCTTGCAAAAATCACTGTAAAATTAAGATATGCATTAAGTAAAAGTCAGAATTACACAGAAGACCTTACAGATCTTTAAAGAGGATTAATGGGATTAGCATTTGGCTGTAGGTAAGGATGTTCGGTACTGGAGATAAAGACATGATTAATGGCTAATAATAGAAAATGATACATGAACGACCCTCCCCCCTAAAAAAAAAAATCTATTGAATGTGCTCCCTCCTCTGAATTTCTCAGAAAAGGTTACTGTATTTTTATATTCTAGTTGGTACCAGACATAATATGATATGCAATACACATTGCAGATGAAATGTTACTGCGGTGTTCAGCCCCGAAGTTTAATAGAGAATGCAAGACTATGTGCAGTGATTCTGGAAGAAAGTGTGACAGAGAAGATCCCATTTTAATGCAAACTTTATTTCAGTATTTAGCTGATGAAATATGAAAGTGGTTGAGAGAATCTGAAAGCCTGCTGTCAAGGTTGGCTGACATTATTTATTGCGTGACCTTTCTGAGCACCAACTTCTGACTGTTATACTGAGCATAGAAGTGTGGCATCATTAACAACACTGATCGACTATAATTTATTGTTTCTTTAGAGTCTCATTTTCAGAAAATGTTCAGTACAATGGAAATGTGTCAGTTTTATTCCATAGTGCAGTTTGATGCTTTTTGACAGCACACTAAACACATTCCTCTGTAGGAAGAAGGTGGCTTCAGCAGCAGTGTGTTGGATGTGTACTTGAAAAGCAGTCTACTTGCTATACAATACAAGGCCCAGATTTTGTGAGCTCCTGAGTTTCATTAATTTACCTTTAAACAAAAGGAACTTGAAAGAACTTGGCAGTTCACAAGGGGAAATACAAATTTCACAGCCTGCTCTCCTCTGGCACATCTAGTTAGATTTTTCTATTCATGTGGTTGTCAGTTGCCAATCAGCCTCCAGTGACTGAATTGGAGAACAGAAAACATCCTGAATTGGCAAGGGATGGATAAGAAGTCTTTCATCTCTAATTTCTATGAAACAATGTAATGGAGTATTAAAGCTATTGGATGTTATGGCTGTTTGGCTTATGGATACACTTGCTTCTGTCTATTGACAAACTTTTCTGTGTACTTCGTTTGTTTCTGATGAAATAATTTTAGTTTCCCATAGTACTGTGAGCGCAAATAGAAATGGGAATGCAGTGAACTGTAACATGGCATGTAATAAATGTGTTATTTTAGCCCTATGTGTTTTCTTTCTAATCTGCATGTAAGCACTTGATTCCAAGAAATCTAAGTGATAAAAAAATGGCAAGAAAAAGAGACTATAATTACTTGGACTTAGATGCTGCAATCATTTTTCAAACCTACCTGGATAAAAGTTCATTTACTGATAGTTGGGATCACAGTATTTAGAGTTACATTATTCTGACCATTACTGCTTAAGCACATGCTTAAACCTGCTCCTAATCAGTACTGTAATTAGACCAGAATTCAGAAAAGCGTGTGCTTATGTACTGTCATAAAGAGTGATGCTATCTTGAACTGATGCTGCTAACACATGCTTAATTTGCACTAATTTCAATAATGAGTATTCAGTAGCTCAGATGATTGAACATTAAAGATGTGAGCCAGAGCCTCTTCAGTAAGAAGTTTTCTTACTGGAAGAGAGGGACACAAGAGGAGAAATTGCCATAAAGGCAGAGAGGTGAAAGCCTGGGGAAACTGTTTTATACTGCACCTATCTTAGGCATGTATATTTCAAAAAAAGAGACTTTTCCTTGATATTTCTGTATTAGTGTTTACCACTTGTCCGTTTTGGTAGTGAGTACAGCTCAGTGTGTTATTTTTTGGTAAGGTTTTGTCTATGATTGTACCTCACTGATCTTCAGTGCATGTCTTCCGTGTCTGAATTAATCTGTTTTATGTAGCGGCAGTGCAACCAAAGCATGAGCTCTGGGTAATGTATTTTATATTCACATGTTGATGTGCTTCAAAGGCTTTAACCTTATCCAGTTTTCTGACATTCAGAGACATAGGATTGCATAAGACTTTGAAGGAGAATCACCTCCAACATTGTTTTTATAATTTTCTGTTGTTTATTTGCTATGGTAGTAAAAGATTTGTTTGAAATTGGTATGAATTGTTAATATGAAATATTAATATGAACTGTGCTTTGTAATTTGTGAACACCTTTGGCCTTTCAATTGAAAGCCCAACAGGAGGAGTCTGGATTTAAATATCTATCTGCCTAAAGTAAGATATGTTTTGTTTAATTGCATTAGTCATCATTTCAGTTTACTGTTTCTAAATACCTGAGAATTAGTGCAAATACATCTAATTTAATTTTTTTAAAATAGTTGTTAATATAATTATTTTTTTAATTCATTGTAGTTTCTCTCGGTTATACATTAAATGTGATCTTTTATGTTTGTGAAATAATACTGTATTATAATGTATATCATTATAATAGATATAGAAAGTAGAAACTAATGTAGAATTCCTCAACTAAGGAATACCAGGCCAGGAATTAGAAAGAATTGCTGTGCTTCCATTTCTGAAAAAGGTCAGTGAATGTCTGCATGCCCCGATGAATGTGCTGTGGGGGAGACTGACTCATGGGGAGAGGTAGAATATTCTCTGAGCTTTAGAAAAGGCCTCTGCGTTGGTTCATGCCATGGGCTTGCTACCCAAGTGGTTTAGGTCAGTGAAAGGAATAGATCTGTCCTTCCTTTTTCAGTCATCTCTTGCTTCTGCTTCACTTGTGCCAGCAATAGCAGTTGTAAAGCCATGTTGCCAGATGAATCAAAACCTGAAAATTTACCTTTATTTTACTCTTTTGCAAGTTAATGTTTCAACTAGATGGGTGGGATCATCTGACTGAACATGCAAGGCTATGACCATTTGTTCTGGTCCAAGCAAGGTGATGGGAGCTTACAGCTGGAGGCAGAGGGCTGGCTTCTTATGATGGGCATATTTCATTCCGTTGAGAATCTGCACTGAAAGCTGGTGTGGAGGAAGGGGAAAGATGGGGAAAAAAGGTCACGGGGGGAAGTGATTCCAGAATCCGGTGTCGTGGATCTGAGTGACTTATATTTAGTTAATAGGTTTCTCACTGGTATCTGTGATAGTGCTCTTGATTTTCCTGCAACATAATTACTTTTTTTTTTTAATAAAAAAAAAAAAATACTGTGCATTTCCTATACATCAATTACAGACTGAACGAGCAATAGACAGTTATCTTGAGTGATGATTCTGGTGAAATGTCAAACGGAAAATCAGAAATCAGGTTAAATCAGAAAAAGGTTATATTTTTTCTCCTTTTATTATGAATGATAAAACTATTTTTAAAATTATTGAGTATTAATTAGTACAATAGACACTGGGAAAGAGCCAGTACCCAGGTGTCTATACCACTGTTAGTCCCCTTGAGAGCTACAGCATCTGGGAATGGAAACCTGACCCAGATTGCATTCAATCATTGAGTCCCTCTCTCCTTCAGGGAGCGGGAAAGGTGGATTTTGATCACGTCAGGCGTGAACTAGGATAGCCGGTGTACTCCAGGGAGGTTGGTAACAGTTTCTGGTTAAAAGGAAGGGTGGTTTCTGCTTGCTAGACTATAATTTGAAACAGGGTACATGCTTCCCTTCAGAAGATGGATGTGAGCTGTGACTTCCAGAACGATGGAAAAGCATCCCTGCACTTGATGTTTACTTTTACACAGGAGCAGTTTCATTGAGTTGAGTGTCCTGTTATGAGGCACTGAGGTATTCCCCGTGTGGTATAGGGGAGAGTTTTTATTGCACTCCTGGGCAAGGTGTCTAAATCTTGTCACAGGGCGCAGTATTGTGGGTTTGGAGTTGTCTTTTGGCTCTGTTATGATGCTAGTGAAAAGGCAGTGGGTACTAAACTTTTGATGCTATTTACTAGTAAATCTCACTGAGAAAGCCAGAACATTACAAAGGCTTTAGAGAAAACCTCAGACAGCCCATGGAGACAGATTAGCTAAAACTGTAATAGGCTAAAGGATCTAGCCCTTTTTTCCATAGGTGGGTCTTGTTGCCCGCGAGCAGTATATTGTTTCTAAAAATATCTTAAAAGCCTCGTGGCACTTCAAGGAAAAAAAAACCTGTAAAATTCCTGGGCAATCTCATTCCCCTTCACAGTGAAAAATCTTGCTTTGCCTGCAAATTTTGCTTATGGTAGATCAACATTACTTGAGCTGTGTGAGGAGAGCCACAGGGGATGTAGGACAGAAGACCTGTAAACTGTTCTGCCCTGTTCTTCCTCTTAGTCCCTTCTCTTAGTCAAGAAAAGAGTTCCAGAAGAGTAGGTGTATGGCGTGTGTAAGTGAGGACAGTTTTGCTACTGACAACAGGGCCTGAGTCCCAATAGCTGACAGGATCAAGAGAGACAGGAGTCTGCTTACAGTAATAAGGCTTCTCTTTTGTAATTCTTTGTAGTAGCTGCTTTTACATACATCTCTGCATGCCTACCTGAGACTCAAACATTTTTCAGGTTGGAAGCAATTCTTTTTGTGTGTTTCTAGTTTCACAGAATGATCTTTATCATCATGGTTTGAGCCTTGCTGAATTCAGAAGAAAAGGTTTCCCCTTGAAGTTTCACTGTCCGGGCATTGCAGGTATGAGATGTCTTGCCACCAAACACTGGAAGAGTGATTTTCAGTTGATCCAGCTGAGGAGGCAGACTGGCTCTGTAGGGCAGCATTAAGATTGCTTTGTCATTTAGATTTGAAAAGGTTGATGACTGTTAACAGCGATGACCAGTACTTGCCCTGCAGAGGATATATTACCTTTGCCAATTTGATATTTAAAAACAAAACCCAAAACCAGCTACTGTGGGTGGGAAGTGAGGATGAGTCATTATTTCACTGAAGAAGTCTGTCTCCCCTTGAATTGTTTTTTGTCCTTAGGAAGATGGTAAGTAGGAATCTTTCGGCTTGTGAAGTCTGCAGAAAGCATGTCATGGTCATTTTAAACAGACAAAGTCATGTTTGTCCCTCTGCCCACTGACAGTGTAGAAGCAGGAAGGGGGCTTGCATGAAGGGGCTTGCACTATGGCTCAGATTTTCCAAGATAGGTAAATGTGGACATTTGCATATTCATAGGCCCAGTGTAAATATACAGTCTGTGTTCACGCTTTAGTCACTGAAAAAAATCTTAATGGTTTGTATGTCTTCACAGTATCTTTTGTATTTCGCACTGTTGTCCACTATGAATGCTTAGACTTTTTCTCTGAACATGAAGGGTTGCACTATGATACCTTTACTTACAGTTTAAATTGCTATAGAATATAAATACTTCCTTAAATGAAACTGAGGAATCAGAATCTGGCAATCTCACAGTGATTCCTGTCTTGAAAAATCTGATTTCTCTTCTTAATTGCTGTTTCCAATTAAATGAATAATACTGCTATAATTTGTATTCCCCTTCATTGAAGCTTTATAAACAATTACAATGTATGGTCTAAAAACTAAATTTACAGAAATATCCTTCAAAAATAACACTTGTTGATTTATTATGTGTCTCAGTATTTATTGTATTGAGGTTCCATTATTCAAATGCACTCTTAATGCAAGTCTCTGTCTCAGCATCTATAGTTCACAGTGTTTCAGTGATTCACAGTTTGCCCGTTACTAGCGCATCCTTTTTTTTCATTCTGCTTTTAAAAAATGCTGATATTTTTAACTACCTAAGAGAACACTCATACCATGCATTTAATTTGATGGTGTTTTGGCACCAGTGGACAATGTTACAATATTGTGCATCAGTGTTTCTTTTAAAATTATTTATTAAAGCCCTTGTGGATAACTTACTGAAAAAAATATGGAACATTAAGATAAATTGTGTAACTCTCAGTGCTGCTTCTAAGGAGTATATATAAAATACACAATATTGATGCAAATTTATTCTTCCATTTCAGTTTTCCTTCCAGAAGCCTCCTCAGTTGGGCTAATATTATTATTACAAGTGTGCTGATATTTACAGTTCTACTCAGTTATTTGGTACTTTTCCAATAGCCTTGGTATGCACTCATCCATTATTATATTCAATTACCTAGAAACATCAAGGTATCCTCACAGGCTTTTAATGTGATTAAGCCATGACTTCTTCAGTATCTCTTAAAATACCATAATCTTTTGTGTGCAATGCCAAAACTAAAGCATTTGCAGGTATTAAATTAAATGTTATTCGCTTCTCCATTTTGACAGTCTGTCTCCCAGGTTAGAGTGAAACATTGATATCATCATTTTAATATTTGACAACATTATTAATGAGCATGGCTGAACCAGAAGACTTTAGAGATGATAAACTGATGCTGCTCTTGGCTATATCCCATACAGCTGAGACTTTGTGAGTGTGGTAGAAATGATATTGGCAATGGCAAAGACATATGTATATATATCCATGTGTACACTGGAGAGCAAGGTCTGAAAATTTTTACATATACATCAATTTCTGATTGTCATTTTAACAAGCTCCCCCTCCCCCTAAAGTTTATGTTCTACATGTGACCAAAAAGGTCCTAAAAAACCCCATTTAGATTTGCACAGTTAGAATGCAGAAGTGGTTCAGAAGCTTAAAATAATTATGGCTCCATTTGATGGGTCTTGTGGATTCATTTTTAATTTAACTCCTTTTTACTAAAGAAGAAAGGGAGAAGACAAATGTTCAGGTTAAAGATAGGCATTGATATCACTGAAGGTGAGCATGAAAATTCCCTCTTTGGTGAAAAGTTGATTTATACATATAGGTAGGAGCAAATTTCTTCAGTGCTGGGGAAGTTACTGTGATTGCATTTGCAGAGTAGATGGATTCTGCTCTTTATTTTGAGAACTCTATTGCTACCATGGTAAAAGATCAACTCAGAGTTTTACACTTTTTAGTATACCCTTAGTTTTTGGATGCCTCATTTTCTGATGTGCAGTTTAAGACATCTGAAAAAAACCTGCTTTTCAGATCGTGAATGTTTAGCCCTTTCTAAAAATCATCCCTTAAGCTTTCAGTTTAAAGCACTCCAAAAGTGAGTAACTAGGCATCACTGGTAGTGTTTTAAATAAATGTCAAGTTTAGATTGCTATAGAATATTGCAGAAAATTCAAATATGGTTCAAGGCTAGATTTTTCTAGCCTTTTGTTCTCTTTTGCCTGTGGGATTTTTTTTTTTTTTTTTTTTTTTTTATTTTCTTGAGGTCTGGGGAGAGATGAAAGCAAATGGAGGGATTTCACCCTATGTACATTTTTTGACAACACTATACCTCATGCAGAACAGTACATCAGCTACTAAAAGCTGATTTGATTTGCGGATTGATGAGACTTTGAGACTGATGACGGGAATAATATGAACAAGCTCAGAAAGGAGGTGTTTCTGGCCCTCATTATCAGAAGGGGCTTGGCTGCTCAAGGCTTTGAAAACAGAATTTCTGAAATAAGATTATGGGAGAGAACTGGGTTATAAGGACTTCTAGAAAAAACAAAATCTCAGAAACCTCTTGCCAGAGAAGACTGACAGTAGTTTGAAGGATAGGTTCATAGCTCATGACTGTACTGTGAATGTTAATGTCTACTGAATTTTCATATACATGTTGCACTAGTCCTTGTGCATTGAATGGAAATGTGCTTGCACTCTGGTGCATGGTTCATACAGATGTTTCTGAGATGTAGCCTGTAATCTTGTAAATGTAAAACTCTGAAAGCCATAGTCTTAAAAAAAATAAAAATAAATTTAAAAAACCACCGTTGAATACCATGTGTTCTGTGCAAAATGAACAGATTAGATGTTTGTGCTCTGATGTCTCTTAAACTGATAAGAATCAAGAGAGTTTCAACACTGAACTTTGTAAAGCAGTTGTAATGCATTGTTTTTACTGTAATCTGCTGTGAAGTTGATTGGTTACACTGTGAAAAAATAAATAGTGCCTGGCTACTTACTTTCTGGTGTTATTTATTATTTTCTGCATGCCATACATTCTTTTCTCTTTAGGACCATGATGATAATGGTTATTCTGGTAAAAATAGAGCACACTGCTCTGGCCGAGAGCAATGCCTTTACTTGCTTTAAAATTTTTCCTTCCCCCCTCCTTTCCTCTCCTCTTTCCATCTTTTTCCTTCCTGAAATAATAATGTAAATAGAACATCAGTCATCTCACAGAAGTAAAGCTCTGGAGCTAAAATTCCACTTTATCAGCCATTTTGGTTGGGACCAGTTTTATAGGAGTGAGCTAATGAAAGATCTCCTGCTTGTTACTGCCAAGAGGAGTGCTCCTGCTCTCCCCCACAACACCTTCACTTCTGCCAGCACTGGTGCTTGGCTAATCCTGCTCTCCTTCCCCTTCCAGGATCCCTCGTGGCCACGATGTGTGGCTCCCTCTTCTTTGTCTTGTTTGTCATTTTAGAAAAGGTTGTAACTTTCTATTAGACGTGCCAGGGGACAAGGAGCAGGGCTTATGCTGAAAGCAAATATCCAGGGAAAAATCACTCATATTTTCCTCAAATACATTTTGTTCTCTGGCCTTGCTGGCCCACAGGAGGATCTGCCTGTAAGCGTCAGCTTCTTCGTGTGGTCAGTCCCAGGAAATATTTTTAATTCATTCTAAACAGAGTGTGGAAAGGCAATGAAAGAGGGATGCAGTCAACATAAAAACTCTGGGAATGGAGTCAAAGATGCTTTAAGCAAAGAGTTCTGGAAAATGCCACAGATTTCTGCAGCCTCTTACACACCCTTTTCAGATTAAAGTCAGGGATCCCAGCAATACCTACACTCTGTTTAGCATCCTATCTTCTTTTTTCCCTGGTAACAACCTCTGGTATTATGTCTTGCCAGCTGTTACTTAAATTATTAAGGTTACTTAAGGTATAACAGAATCTATTTATCTTTTTCTTTTAGATTGTTGATGTCCTCTCCATTGTATGAACGGTACAATGAACTGTGGTATTACATAACACCAAACCTCTGAGAGCATAATGTTTTTGAATGGCTTTTTAGCCTAAAAGAATCGAACCCTTAGCTTCCACAGTATTGAAGTAACTGATGAATGAGGGAATTAAGCAAAGCCTTTATGTACAGACTTCAAAGTAAAATCTGTCATCTACATTTTTAAGGTAAACATTTTTCATTATTACTGTCAATAGGGTGAATTTCAGCAATACATGCCTGCAAGGAGCTAAAATGAATTCATTTCTCATTGACAGGCCAAAGTATATTACTTTCTGCAAAACTGAGACTGCCAAGTCTTGGGGTGGCCACAAGCCTTGCTGACTGAAGTTGCTAAATGTCAGTGCAGAATCAGAATAAGACAGTAAATTTTTAAGAGTTCCTAACTACTTTATCTTAGTAATATCTAATATTAGATTTTACTTTGTAATAATTAGGAAACAAAATTAATTATAAATAAATATTTCTTCGTAATATCCAATATTGTTATTTGTTAATAATACCTGCAGTAGAAATTGAATAGCTCTTTTAAAATGTGGATTAGGAGCTCAAAGTGTCCAAATGAAACCTGTGGATATTTAAAAATCCTAGTCAAAAAGAAGCAACTGCTACTTTCCAAAGTAGTGGGTTAAGCTGTCTCTGCACTCCCTCTCACGCCCTAAGGTCCTGCACTGTGCCTTGTTGGGAGGGAGTAACCCAGTCCGCATGCTCTGAGACTGCCAACAGAGCTGCCCTTGGTAAGGCTGACTTCTGTGATGCTCTCACCTCTCTTTTGGGAAGGGGACTGTGAGCACTGAAGTCATTCCACACAGGCCAGTGAGCAGCCAGCATACGGTAACAGCTTTCAGACCTGACTAGCTAATGTTAGGTACATATTGAAAACTGAAAATTTTCATAATCTGTTACTAGTCCCTGGTGGATTGTGCCAGGTTAGCTGCTGCTCTTCTGTTTTCTCACGTATTCCCTCCTGTGAGAAACACCACCTCAGGTTTCCCTACCCCTTCTCCTTCTTTAGAGCTATCAGCTGCCATCTTCTCATAACTTTTCTCAGCAAATCTGATACCTGGTTCTTTTCCTTGCATTAGAAATCACTGTGTCTTCCTGAACTTCCACTGTACCATCCATCCTTTTACCTGCTTCTGCATCTTCATTTTCTCATTTTCCGTTTAGTCCTGGGTTAATTCACACATTCACAGACGAGAACTGTGGAAGGTGAGAGATGATGGCTGTGAAAGTGACGCTGACATAAGAAACGAGACCTTTCCTCCCTGCACACCACCAGCAGTCTGATGATGCAGTATATCAGCCTCCTGCTGTCTGAAGAACCCCTCAGAGACTTCTGTCTGGTGTGAAGTCATCTGACAAGAAATGGTAAATAAGCAGATCTTTCCTAGCACTCTCTTAAGAATGTCAAAAGACAAAAAGGACAAAACATCCTTGAGAATGATTTTTGTTTGGGATGTTCTTACATGGCCCTGCTGTTGAGGTCAGTGAGCTCTCAGCAGCAGTGTCTTCAAAGCTGGTTGGGTTATTGAATGCATTTTCCCTATGGCACGCTAAGATGGATAACCTGGCAAAAGTTCAGATACTTTACTAAGCTTCCTACCGGCAATGGATAAACAAATAGGGACACTGATATCTCAATACTGACCTTGTTTCCCTGTTCCTAACTGTTATTTACCATAGAGACCACTACGAGAAGCCCTAGCTTAAGATTGATGCTGGGGGCTATGCTCAGAGCATGAATCAAAAGTTAGATATGAGCCTTAACACTTGGACTTTTAAGGTTCTCCTTTTCCTATTCTACCACTGAATCTGTGTGACTCAAATATTTTCTGTTTTGTTTGAGATAAGTAGTTTCCCTGTGCCTCAGTTTATATCCATAAGATGTCAATAATGCTACTGATGGAGCTGTTAAAATTAACACTGAATTAATGAATGCAAAGTACTCAGCTTTTCTTGTAAAGAAGGACCTGTCAGAGAACGAGAACAAATGACATTGTTGACCTCCAATTCTGAGAAGGAAAATGTGTGCATCTCTTTAGCGGGAACTATACTGATTAAGGAGACAGGTGATAGTTGTGTGCCTGGAACTTCCCTACTAATACAAATATTTTTGACACAAGTATTAAAAAGTAAATAAAATGGTCATTAATGAAGATAGATCCTCAGAAGAACTTAGTGATCAGGGTTCACCTCAAGAAGTAACCAGGCGCAGAGCTACCTGGCCAGTATCCTCTGAATATGAAAACTCTCTGGAAAGAGGTGTGAAACTAAGTACAGTGATATCTTTCTGTTGTTATTAATGATAATACACAAAAGCAATTTTATCCTGCTTATCTGTTGCCTGTTTCAGGTCTGTTGCTGATAACAAAGCACACTATCTTAATACTGGTTTTATTTGTAGTTTGTCCTACAGGCAGTATTGGAGGACTCTAAGACCTTCATAGTTGCAGTAACTTAAGTTGTAGTCACAAGTGCAGCTCAGTATTGCCTAAGATCTGAACAAGTGGGAAAAAAAAATCTGCCAGAGAATAAAGTTAGTAACAAAGTTTAGTCTGTGTAACGAGACTGCTGATCTAATTTCATTTAAAAGTTGGCAGGACCAGAGTCTCAGTGTAAGGCAGTATTGCTGCTCTGAAATCAATAGAATTACACTGATTTACAGCTGCAACTGCATGACCAAAATTATTTTATAACTAAGAGCTGTATGTTCTGACATGGGTGAGAAGTATCACCAGTGTTTTGCATCAAAGAAGTATTGGTTTTGGAATTGCAGCCTTCTCAGCATGTAGTGAGATCACACCATCATTGTTCAGACTGTCAATGAACATTCAGCACTGTTCTCAACGGTAGCTGCTACTTAATCTATGCAGTCAATCGCATTGAGTATGCATGTTCATGACTTAACAGTAGCGTCATCTCTACTGAGAACTGGGTTTGATTCCCTGTATTTGGAATTCTGCAGCAATGTGCAGAAGGGCTTTGAAATATTATTTGCTAAAATATCTTCATCCGTGTACCATTTGTTAGGTTAGAGATTTGTTGCTGCCTTCTGATAACACAGAGTGCTTTAAAATCCTAATATGATTATTTAACTAAATGGGAAAATCTTGTTACAGACAACCTTCAAATTTCCCAGCAGCAATAATGAAGATAAATGTGCATGTGTTATCGTCACAGTATTCCAAAAAACACATTAAGGGAAGTTATACATCAAAACTGACCTGTCCTCCAGACTACTGGGGATTAGTGGTCAATAACTGGGCAGCAGAGTCAGAAGCGTGCAGGCAACCATTAATGGTGCACTTAGAATCATAGAATATAGAATCATAGAATCATTTAGGTTGGAAAAGACCTCTAAGATCATCAAGTCCAAACGTTAACCTGGCACTGCCAAGTCTACCACTAAACCATGTCCCTAAGCACCACATCTACACGTCTTTTAAATACCTCCAGGGATGGGGACTCCAACACCTCCCTGGGCAGCCTGTTCCAACGCTTGACAACCTTTTTGGTGAAGAGATTTTTCCTAATATCCAATCTAAACCTCCCCTGGTGCAACTTGAGGCCATTTCCTCTCGTCCTATCACTTGCTCCTTGGGAGAAGAGACCGACACCCACCTGGCTACAACCTCCTTTCAGGTAGTTGTAGAGAGCGATGAGGTCTCCCCTCAGCCTCCTTTTCTCCAGGCTAAACAACCCCAGTTCCCTCAGCCGCTCCTCATAAGACTTGTGCTCTAGACCCTTCACCAGCTTCATTGCCTTTCTCTGGACATGCTCCAGCACCTCAACGTCCTTCTTGTAGTGAGGGGCCCAAAACTGAACACAGTATTCGAGGTGCGGCCTCACCAGGGCCAAGTACAGGGGCACGATCACTTCCCTACTCCTGCTGGCCACACTATTTCTGATACAGGCCAGGATGCCATTGGCCTTCTTGGCCGCCTGGGCACACTGCCGGCTCATGTTCAGTCGGCTGTCAACCAGCACCCCCAGGTCCTTTTCCGACAGGCAGCTTTCCAGCCACTCTTCCCCAAGCCTGTAGCGCTGCATGGGGTTGTTGTGACCCAAGTGCAGGACCCGGCACTTGGCCTTGTTGAACCTCATACAATCGTCCCATTGATCCAGCTTGTCCAGATCCCTCTGTAGAATCTTCCTACCCTCAAGCAGATCAACACTCCCGCCCACTTGCTATCAGCCAGAGTGTCCTGTGATACAGGCAGCAGTTACGAACTTGCAAAAACTTGGTTGTTGTGAAGATATGTAGAAATAAATGGTATTTGACTATGTGGACCATCTAGTATGTGATTCAATCAGTGGGAATTACGAATTCCTCAGTGTATGATTGCCTTTAAGATCTATCAGCTTTCTGTACACTCTGCCGCCTTCGTGTCCTGAAGCATTTCTGTTTGCTCCTCTCCAGGAGCAAACCTTTTAATATCTCTGTTAGCACGGAACGAGTACCACCGTATTGCTGCCTTAGGAAAGAGGATGGGAGCCACTTTGCCGGACATTATTCTCAGAACTTGATCAAGAGCATCATTGTAATTTCCAGTGAGAGACTGGAATTGTTGATTTAACTGCAGTAGAGGGAACACACAACAGAAATATCCTTAGCTACCTCCTTTAGATTTTAAGACAGGTTTGCTAATGCTGAATGCGTATTTGCCCATGAACTCTTCACTGGAGGCATGTTTATTCTGTTACAAACCAGTTTTAGAGAATGATATTTTATACCACTGTGTAGGACCAACCTGGATTGTCTTTGTTCACTGAAACAGCTCCCTTTTTCTAAACAAGTTTCAATGCCAGGTAGGGAGTTAAACAACTAGAAGCCATACAATAATTAATGAGTTTAAAAGAGATGCAAGTGAATGAATATTGCCACTATTGTAGAATAGCCTATATGGCTAAAACACAACAACTGAGAGATTAGGGGCACCTGCTACAATTCAAATTCTAATCCTTAGTTAAAAATGAGTAAAAACTTGTAATGCTTTCACATTATTTTTTAGTAGTTTCTTTTCCCCAATAGTTTGTATTTTGACTTTGTAAATGTTTTTCTCACCTCTCAACAATCCCTTCAGTTCCTTATCCCAGCAAGGTCTAGCATCTGGTGATACCGTTGCTTCCCATCCCTCACTTGCATTAGAGATTTTCATTATTTTGTTCTTTCTTGTCTCCTCTGCCCCGCCCCCCCCTTGGGGAAACTCAGCTGCATCAGCTGAACTAATACTCCAAAAAACCATCAAACTATACAGTGATGCTTGTATGGCATTTTGAGCTATCAGCCAGGCAGATGAACAGCTCAAAATTTCAGGCACCCAAACAAAGTTCAAAGATAAAGAAAGAGGCAGGACTGGACCAAGAAGTTATGACTTACCACTAAAATAAAATTAAAATCCTGGAATTCTTGTTTTGTAACAGACTAAAAAGGCAGCTACATAATTTCCTTTGATCCTTGCTTAGCAAAGTATGACAGTGAAGGACAAAAAGGTTGTGTTTAAAAGAAAATTTTGGAGGGGTGAGAGGAACTGATGTGGGTTCCTGAGGACCCCTTGGCATTATGAAGAATACTCTGCCATGCTCCGCTGAGATGTGCTTTCCCGACCACCGTGATCCTTGGTACAGCTATGCTAGTACTTTTTCTTTCCCAGACTAAGGCATAATTGCATCCTGACTCAGTACTGGGATCAGACAGGCAAGGGAGACTGTGACAGGACCCAAATAAACCCTGCTGCTTGTCTGGTGATTTCTGTGGGCGGGAGGCCCAGGTGGACCATCAGCATGCTTTGGGCAGCTCCCCAGGTGTCCAGCCTGAGGCTGGTAGTGTGCTGCAGGCACATCTGCCCTGTGTTGCATACATAGCCTTAGTGATCAGCTGCTCTGCTTAGTGTGAGTCTTTCCAGCATCTCTGCTTAACAAGAAAGAGGAAGCTTTAAAACCGAACAGGCAGACTTCCCGACATCACTCCACTCTCCTGCCTTCTGGGAGAAAGGCAGCAGTGCCTTCTGCTCAGAGACTAATAGCTCAGAGGGAGGAAGGAGACTACTATCTTTCTTCCTCCACACCAATCCCACAGCCCATATTGGCATTTTTTCAGGGCTGGTTGGTGCAGTACTTCAGAATGAAACCAGAAGTGAATATCTGAGACAATATCTATATTCTTCTTGCTTGGTGAAAAATACTAGATTAACTTCATTTGTAGAATTAATTCTGCAGAATATCTCCTGGCCAGTGCTATCAGCTAACCCAAAATCATGTATTTTACTGTTCTCCTGGGCAAGTTGTGTTTTTCCTTATGTGTTTGCCTCAGTTTTACCAGCACTGCTGTTTCTCTGTCTTTCTGTTTTATCTTGCCCGTCACCATTTCACTTTCAGACTGCTGCCCTTAAAATACGAATCAGTCAGGTTCACAACTGTACGTTTTAAATAGATTATAGCAGAAGGGTAAATGAAAATCTCTGTATTCGAGGCCTTTCCAACTACTTGAGACTCTGGACTGCTTAGAGAAGGAAGAAAGCTTGCACCACGCTGAGATTAACCTTTTTTTACTTTGTATTTCTAAGCTCTTTGTGTTCTTGATTGAAAATATTCCCTTTGAAGGCTTTCCCTCATGAAGGGGATTATTGATTGCCTGAGAAATAATAATTAGCTGACAATTTAGACTGAAAGTAAACCACTAGTTCATGATTCATAGTCCAGCAGAGGAACGATAGTCTTCTGTGTGGTAAACCAAAGCTGCATTCTAATAGTCATTATTCTCTTGGGAAAGGCCATACGAAGGCGACATTTTACCTGGAGACACCCTCACTGTGAGATGGAAACTGAGGATGCTTCCTTACTCCTTTTTGCTACCCAAATAAAGCTTTCCAAGAATAGTCTCTTCACAGTTTCCTTCTACAGGGGCATTTCCCTAGAAAGAGGAAGCAACAGAAAGCAGAAAGATCCAAGCAGTGAAGGAGCTAAACAAAACTTTAAATGTCAGTGGAAGACACTGTACCTTTCAATGCATCACCAGGTGTTTTAGTCTTCAAGAATAAAAGTTTGAGAACAGTATGATTAGCTGCTGGGGAATCTATCTACAGGGACTAATTTCAAAGAATATTAGGATCAGGGAAATACTGGTTGAAGCCGATTCAAACTGTCTGAAGTAAACTGCATCTTGAGAATCCTAAATATTATGGGAAAAAGAATTACAGTCTACAACCTTTTTTCTTTTCCTGATTTAGCATGAAACCCAAATAATCTGAAATACTGCAATATCTTTAATGTAGAACCTTTGTTACCAGAAAACTGTATTCTAAACCTTTTACTCAGATTTTTTTGTTGATCCCTTTGTGATCTGTCTAGCCAGCACAGTCTTAGTGCAAGAGACTACTCACAAAAGTATGTTTGGTGTAGTAGTTCTCATCGTGACAGCTGGGAAAGCATAAAAGCTGTATTAGATGTTGTCCTGGTTTCAGCTAGGATAGAGTTAATTTCCTTCCTAGTAGCTGGTACAGTGCCGTGTTTTGGATTTAGGATGAGAACAATGTTGATAACGCACTGATGTTTTAGTTGTTGCTAAGTAGTGCTTACACTAGGCAAGGACTTTTCAGCTTCCCATGCTCTACCGACTGAGAAGGCTGGAGGTGGCACAAGAAGCTGGGAGGGGGCACAGCCAGGACAGCTGACCCAAACTGGCCAAAGGGATATTCCATACCATGTGACGTCATGCTGAGTATAGAAACTGGGGGGAAGCTGGCTGGGGGGGCCGCTGCTCGGGAACTGGCTGGGCATCGGTCAGCGAGTGGTGAGCAATTGCACTGTGCATCACTTGCTTTGTATATTATTATTATTATTATTGTTATTATTGTTATTATTGTTATTATTTTATTTTATTTCCATTATTAAACTGTTTTTATCTCAACACACGAGTTTTCTCACTTCTACTCTTCCAATTCTCTCCCCCATCCCACCGGGAGGCGGGGAGGAGTGAGCGAGTGGCTGTGTGTTGCTTAGTTGCTGACTGAGGTTAAACCATGACAGATGTGAACAGTTTTATTACAGAAAGTGAAGGAAAGAAGGAATGAGACAGTTTCCTGCTCTTTCTGTTTAAAGTGCCTGAAGAGTGACTGAAAAAGGTAGAGACTGGTGTCTATGCCTTCTCCTTCCCAGATATGAGTTCCTCAACAGGAAAAGTAGAAACAGAAATTAGTTTTGTGTCTCTCTGCATGGACTTGAGAAAAAGCCAAAGCAGTATAACCAGGAAGGTTATATGAAGAAGCCTGTGAAAGTTTACAAATAGGGTAGGAAGGTTTTCTGAGACTATGCCAAAGAGGAACAGAGAAAGCTATGCTAAGAGAGAGATGAGGTAAGAATTGGTTGTAGAAGAAGAGAACAAGTATTTCAGGATCCAAAGGTTAGAGCTTATGGAAGACATTTCCTATACCTTAAGGGACTGTGAGTAGTTGCTTTAAATTGTTGGATAAAGGATATAAACTAAACCTGACAGCTGAACTGTTCAGATCTTCTCTGGGGAGAAATGAAGGATTTTGCAGAGAAATTTCATGGGAGATGTTTCAAATGTTTGCTTTCAACTGCTGGGGGATGAAGGGAAGGAAAGTGAGGAAGGGAAGGAAGAGAAGGGAGGAAGGAAGAGAAGGAAGTGAAGGAAGGAAGGAAGGAAGGAAGGAAGGAAGGAAGGAAGGAAGGAAGGAAGGAAGGAAGGAAGGAAGGAAGGAAGTCAAAATATCTTCAGAGCTACCTCATTAAAAAATAAACTAGTCTCAAAAATTTCATAGTTGATGAATTTTAGTTGTTTTGAATAGAGGTTTGTCTTTCTGTCTTGTTTAGAAATGTCATATGAAGTAAAAAAAAACAGTCAAATATGAGTTTTTATTATTTGTCAGTTTTGATCTCAGTGATTGACAAGAATCTCACTAATTTCAGTTATAGATGGTGCTAGTAGGTCTACACAGCACACAGACCCTCAAATTACTGCTGACATAGCAAACACCAGAACTAGAAGTAAGGTGGTTGCTCTGCATTAAAGCTAACTAGACTGTAGCCCTGTGGCAATGTGACTGTGGTGCTCCTGGGACAGCAGCTGTTCACTGTGCTCAGAGAAGGGGTACACACTCATGCAGTCACCTGGGGGATCTCTACTCCCACAGTCCTGTGCACCATGTGAAGGCGCACAGAGGCCCATGGAAAGGGCCTCTGTTATCTGAAGAAAGTGACACAAGGCCAAGAGCTGGACTTACTTGAAAACACCAGTAACAATAATTTTTGCTATGAAGAAGTTTTTTCTGCCAATGACGTAAGTGAGGAATCAGCCCTTCATTAATGAATGGGAAGGAGATGTTCAGAGCCTATAATGTACACCAATTTTCTTAATAAACAGGAATACCCTAGAAGATCAACTGTGTAAAACCTTCTGTTTAAAAATTTACTAGGTCTCACTGTTTCAAAATGCTTTTCTTTATTTATAATGCATACAATGTTGCATTTATCAACAAGGTTCTGAGTAGGTTCCTTCTGAAAGCAATGGAGTTAAATGACTGCCTAACTATAAACTCAGGACTCAGAAAATAGAAGCTGTATCCAGTATCTTCTACTTCAAAGATGTCTAGAGTCTCGAGGAAATTAAGTTCTGGCCTGACTTGAAGCACAGAGATGTTTGAGGTATAGGAAAGAAGGTTGTACATTTATTCTTTCTGATTCAGTTCAGAAGTAAAGACTAATTACATGACTTGTTTATAAGCTGGACTCCTTAATTTTCTTTATAGCAAGACCACAATACATTTTTTTTCCAGAAAGTCTGTATCTTCCATTTATATTTTTCTTACAAAGAAAATTTTTTTCTTTTTCATGGTGGCAATGTCTTAAAGGTATACTCACTGTGTCTAGAACAGCTGGACAAATCACTTTTAGTTTAATGAAGAAGGCAGTTGCTTCAGAAGAATGGTTTAAGGAGATAAAATCCATAGTCAGTGAATAACATGGGTAAACAGCTGGTAAAGACCATCTTTCACTTGAGACTGAAATAACACCTATTGCTGAAAGGTTTATGTTCTTTTAGGTATTGCTTTCCAGAGCACAGAGATGTTGCTCTAATAAGCAATGTCTGGGGATATTGAGGAGATTCCAGGAGATTATCTGGACCTACTGTATATCATAAAGTGGTACATTTCATACAGTTCATATAGGAATACAGAAGCGAAAAAACACGAGTCTGACTACATCAGGCTTTCAAAAGGGTGTCTGTTCATTACTTAAAACTCAGAAAATGGAGATGTTACCATTTGGTACCAACTTGGTAATGTAGAAAAAAGGACAGTTATTCTCACTGTTTTTTCATTGTCGCTTGTTCTCTTTGTGAATGCTGTGGTTTAAAGTACTAGTCAGTGTATTTGTAATGTTTGCGTCTAAAGAATTAATGAACCTGTGAGTAGCCAATCACAGAATGGTTTGGGTTGGAAGGGTCCTTAAAGATCATCTAGTTCCAATCCCCCTGCCATAGGCAGGAACACCTTCCACAATACCGTCTACCTGGAAGGGAACTTGACATTTTACTCCATTATATAATGTAACCCTCTTTATGATAATCAAGAAAAGCTCTCTTTTTCAGAGGAACCTTTCTTTGGGCTTTGAATTGTATTTGGAACTCTTCGTGAGAGCTCTTCAATGCTGAGGACGAGTACAATATTCTCTCATCAGCTTAATCAGTGGTCTAGTTGAGAGAAAACCTCTAGTTCCAGTATTTTAATTAACCTTGTATATTCACATGGGACCAATTCTTTCCTTCTGAATTGCCTCGCGATACTTTTAAAACTCCTGTTCATTTTATACTTTTATGTTCAGACTTAAATTGGAGTGGAGCTCTTACCAGAACTTAGAGGTGGGTAAGGAAGAAACCCCTCATCTGGAGGGGTTCAAAGATGTGGTCTAAGGCTTATGGTACCAAAATGTTTATTAACTGCACATGCTGCAACATGCCTACAATGGAAAAGCACTTCCTCAAAACAGTGAACAGTGGGCATTCAGCTCCCTTAGGTATCTTGTAAGTCCAACTGCAGGCTGTAGTTTTTCCATGAATACAGATTATTTTACGTTCTGTGTATCACCTGTCTCATATGCTGTATTGACCATTTGAATTATAGACTGAGAAGTATAGCACAGAGTTGACTTGCATCAGCTACGTTTTCTTGTTTTATTAACAACTGCAACAATGGAAATGAAGCAAAGACTTCTAGAAGAATTTGAAGGTTCAATTATTTTTGCATGGCAAATACTGTAAACAATTTATATAAACTTGATGCCAGTGTTAATTTCCTGGTATTCTCTCCGCTACTGGATGCTGTTCTCAGAACTTAAGATCTACATGTGCTTCCTCCTAAAGGTGTTTCCTTCCAGAACAGCTGTATTCCATTGACACAGTGAAACTGTCATCGAGGAAGAGGATTTGCACGTGTATATGAAGGAGATAGTGCTCAGACACTGGACATAGATTTGGAAGCAGATTCATATAGCAGAACAGAATGAAAATGGAGCAGATTATTTTCAAAACACTACGTAAAGATTGTTTCTATATAGTTTTCTTCACCAGTTCATCACGCATTAATAGAGGCTTCTGAAACTAATCAAGTAATTGCTTAGCACCATGCAGAAAGGGGAGTGATTAATGATGAATGGAAAAAAATTCAGGTCCAGGAAGTTCAAAATTACTTAAATACACTGAAGTAGAGTAAAATATAAATGACAAATATGTGAAAGCTACTAACATACACATGCAATGCAGTTTGACTCTGTTTTCATTGCTGTTTCCATTGTGTTTTTTACATTTTATTTTTTATTTTCCTATTCTTAAAATCTAGTGGAAGTACTGTGGCATATGTTTTACCACGAATGGATTACTATATCCATATCTGTGGTTGACCTCAAGGAAGAAAAACAATACTTTGACTCTAGTAGCTTTCCTTGCAGAATGTCCAAACCTTGTTAGTAACGTATCAACCATTTAACATGTGCTTTTTAATTTTTAGTTTTGAATGCTATTGAAATAAAAAAAAAATGGCAGGAGGCTACCTGGAGTTCCTACTTATCATTTTGTGTCTCTTACAACTGTCTTTCTTTGAACCATTTTCCATACTGTTCTGCAGGAACAATTTTGTTGCTCTGAGCCATAATTTCAATATCTTACTTTTAACTTTACCTGTCAGTGGTCAATACTTCCTTGCTGTGAATGGGAAATTGGCTGTTTAAAATGGACTGAACACACTTCAATTTTTAATGACTTGTAGTAACCTATAAACTCACTTTATTCTGTGGAAGAGGTTATCAGATCATTCCGCCCATAGTCCAAAAAGCTCTTCTTCTCAACATATGACATATCTTTGACATGGCATTCCACATTACTTGTTTCAATTTTTAGGAGCTTCTGTCATGAGTAGCTGCACAAGGTTCTCAGTGATTTGTCTTTGCTAATAATCCATTCTCGAGGCAGAACTGCTGGCTGGAGGTAAGTCATGAGTTTGGCCCTGAAATATGACTTTTGCTGCGTTGCTGTGTATCATCTTATACCCCTTCTAGGGCTGAGGTAGATGTGAAATGGACAAATCACAGTTTTATCAGAGATTTCTTCTTAGTAGGAAGTTATTGAAGCCTGACAACTCCTCCTGCTGTGTAGATAGCTGATAACAGTTGTGTTAACATCTTTTAGTGACATTTCTACATGAAATGTAGGCTTCTCGCAGAGATTTTCACAAATGTTTTTGAAACTTGAGAGCCCAGGGATCTGTCTTCATGGATCCTGTTGTAGAAATTACAACAGGGATAAGTTGGAAGTGATTTAGTTGAATCAGATTTAAAATGACAACTTATTCTCCCCCACATCTCACCTCCAAACAGCAGAGCCTTGGAGGATGTTTAGTGTTGACTGCTCAGAAATGCCTGTGCCTCTGTGGAGAGTTAAGCTAATCTAGAATTGCCAGCTCTTGTTTGGAGCTGCGCTTCTAGGTACTAATTTAGCCTAAGCCTGGTGCAGGAACATCTGTAGTACTAATTAGAAAGCCGCAATCCATTGTGTAGGACCTGAATTAAAGCATCAGCTGGGTTAGGCCTTTGGCTTGAACAGAAGATCATAAATAATGGAGTCAGGGAGAACTTGTTTGGATCTTACGGAGTTTGCTTTGAACTTAAATTGAATTGCAGCTTCTTTGGAGGCTTTAGATGACTTTTTATTTTTTTAATTCACCAGTTCACAGAGTAAACAGACAAATGAAAATATGGAAATATAATAGAAATATTAAGCAAGTCTTCCTTTGCAGTTGAAACCGTGGGGTTTGGATAATCTTGTGTACAGTCCTGCTGGATATTACCAAGTGGTTTGAGCTAAGTCTTGATGACATTATAGATATTTTTCTGACTTGATTGTTTAAACCTTTGGGAAAGTAAAGAAGTTCATTAAAGACACACCTGAAGGGAAGGAATCTCAACTGCTGTTGAGGCTTCTCTTTGGCAAGACAGTTTAAGAAATCTTCTTGAAACACTTTCTTAACAAATATTTTTTAAATTCCAATTAAGTAGAAGATCTATTTGTCAGGGACAAAGCACATTACAGCTGCTGGGACTGCTTCTACTTAGTAGCCAGGATGGCTGAGTCATACTTTTACTGAATTACCCTCTGGTCAGCAAAAGATGTTTCTAAGCCAGACTGCCATCCAGAGGGGATTTGGTATGTGTACTATCCTATTCTTTGGTCTGTGCTAGAATAACAATCTTGCTCTTTCTGAGGTAGAGAGAACATTCTGTACATCTGGAAACTGGAACTTTAAAGAATTGCTGCAATCCTATTATGGAGACATCTGACATTAGCAGATTGTTCCCATATCTCTGTCAGGAGTTTTTATAAGACTGAAGCAAGGAAACAAAACAAAACACAGAAATTTAGGCCTGGTGTCGTTTACACAAGTGAATCAAACTGTGAGGATATAGCTTTGGAAAGCGCCTGTTCTTGTCATTGCAGCATGGCCAGTCTCTGTTATTGATCTACAGAACAGCCTTCCTGACATGATATTTCTGGTATCTATATTGTGGAAATGCTAGTAAGCCCTTTGAAATGTTTTTCTTTTGCTGTGGTGAAGTATCTGGTTATTCTTGGATGGCAGGTAAAATGACCCCCTCAGTGTCTAGTGCCTCTGAAAATATGATTGTGTCTGTGGTGGGTTAGCCTTGGCCAGCAGCTATACTCCCACCCAGCTGCTTGCTCACTTTCCCCTCCTCAGCCAGCTGAGGGGGGAGAAAATCAGAAGAAAAGGGGTGAGAAAGCTCATGGGCCAAGATAAAGACAAGGAGATCCCTTACCAATTACCATCACAGGCAGAACAGAGTAGACCTGGGGAAAATTAATTTATTGCAAATTAAAATAAATATTTAATTACTGATTTGGTTAGGGAGAAACAAAAAGACAAACATTAAAACAACACCTTTCCTCTCCCCTTTCCCAGGCTCAACCTCACTCCTTCACTCCAGACTCCTCTACCCCCCCACCAAGTGGTGCAGGAGGGTGGGGAGTGGGTGGTTAGCATCAGGAAACAGTGGTTCCTCTTTGCCACTCCGTCTTCCTCATATTTTTCCTCTGCTCTGGCTTGGGCTCTCCACGGGCTGCAGTTCTTCAGGAGTATCTGCTCTGCCATGGAGCAACTCCTCCTTCTCCTCCTCTTCTGGCCTTGGTGTTCCCACTGCTGTTTCTCACTCTTGTTCCCTGCTCCACTGCCTGTGTGGCGTTTTCTGCCCTTTTAAAAATATGTTTTCACAGAGATGCCACCAGCTTGTCTGATGGGCTCAGCTGTGTCCTGTGGTGGGTCTGTTGAACCCTGGTCTCTTCCCAGTGGGCAATCTTGCACAAATTCCTAGCTATGCTTGAAATTTACTTAGAGAAGTAAACTTTGTGAAAGTGTTTTGAAACTTGAAACTTTTTATTTTGTGCTATGAAACAGTCATGGGAGTAATATAATGTGGCATGACTATACTGAGAAGACCACTCCCCATCTTGAAGTCCTCCAGGACCCAAGGATGATTGTAGAAACCATACATTCCTAGTCACAGGAGGTTAAAATTCAGTCATTCATCTTCATGAATGAGAGTTGCAGTCTAAAAACCTTGTTGATCACAATATAGTTCATCTTCACTGAGTCTCAGTGTACTACCATTGATTTAAATCAGTGGTGAATTACAAATTCTGCAAGTAAACCTCAAAGTTGAGAGGTAATTTCTGACAGTCGGTAAGCCGCATTCCTCTGGTTAATTTATGTATGTTTTTCATACTAATAAATTATTCTAACTGCTTGAGTGATGTTAAGAATGGCCAAGTTAAAAGTAAAGCTACTGCTAACAAAACATTGCAATGGAGTCCAGTAACTAACTAAATTTTCCTTTGGCAAGAAGAATACTATTTATAGCACCTAAATAGTTTTTCAGACCACATTGTTTTGATTTGTCCCTGTAGATGCATGGTACTCATCCTGTTTTATCCAAGGATAACATCTTTCATGAGACTGAATATTTACCATTTCAAAGTTCTAGCCCCCTTGATAATGTTTGCTAGTATTATTAAAACGCAAAAGCAAGATTGCTGCTGTTCAGAGTACCCCAGCAGGGAAAGGCCAGACTGTTGATCAGCCTGATGCAGAGACATATTGACAGCAGAATATTTATTTACCATTTCTAATTCCTAGGCTGCCCCAAAAAGTGTCATTTGTTTTTAGCAGTGATTCAAGCTGACATTTGTATCGCATCACATTACATTAAGCAGTGTTATGATCTGGAGGAATACTAAGCTATGTAGGTAGACTAGATGATTTAAAATAGGAGGTCCAAATGAAAGACATGGCTAAGAAAAGACCTTTGAGGTTTACCACAGCTGTTGCAGGAGGGATGAATGGAATTTGGTCTATAAAGACTGAAATATATCATTTCAGAAAGATAAGTGATCTCATCAACTTAACCAAGGCCCAGAGCTACTTCCTGAGGTGCTTAAGTTGATTAAATCTGCCTGAGAGTTTTTTGCACGCATACAAAATGGTTATTTCCTAAAACCCCCTGTAACTGCAGTTACAAAAAAAGGTCTCAAATGAATCAGCACCCTTTTTTGTAGTTCACTATGCCTTTTTCTCAGCCATAAAATTGTTCTAAACCAAAAATACTACCCACTGAGCTCCCAACTGACCTCTATCCAGACTTCCATATTCTGATTTCCATTAGTCTCAACAATCTACTGGAAGATGAAAATCTGTTTTTTTTCCTCCAACATCTTGTTCTTTTCTTTCTAGGGAAGCTTGCCATCTTCCAGCTGGCTTTATAATGGGACAGGTCCCCTTTTCTCATTTGCCCCTCTGTTTACCCTCGGAAAGATATTTAAAAGGCTCTGGCATGAGCTATGGGGTCTCCAATGTAATGCTGTGTAGCAGTTCATATTACTCAATGGTAGAAATATGCTTAGATGCTCAGAAATGTGTGGAAGTTTGGTGAGTTGTCCTAGGAAACAAAGATCCAGCTTAGCTCAATAGACAAAAGTTAATATTCAGCAACTGTTTAAAATGGATTAAATCTGCCCATTCAGAGGTCTGTAGGATTATGTCAGATAAGCAAGAAGAAGCACTACACATGCATACATCAAAACTCTTGTGACAAACTGAGGAAAAAAATAATAGGCTTTCTACCTCTTGTAGACCTTCACTTGATGATGATGCTACAGGGATGGTTGAACCAAAGGCAGTGAGGTTTTTTTGCCTTTCTAGCAGCTACTGGTCACCATCTCTGATTATCACACCACCACTAGACCTTCATCAACCTCATTCTGAAAGACGTCCTGACCAAAATAACTCAGAGAGGTATTTCCACAGCTGAACTTAACAACACTAGACTTGAATGTGTAATATAGATGCTTCTTTTTCTCTTCATCTCTTGTGTCTCCTTTTCCTTCCCCAGCCACATTTATTTTCTATCTCTGTGTCCATTTGCATTCTGCTGACTATTGGGCTGGCAGACTAAGACAGGTTTTCTTTAACAAAAATGCTTTACTTCTCTGATTAGAAAGGTGGCAAAAAGAACTGTCTCAAATATCCTTACACTGGTGCAAGTTTGCCAGGTCTTGCCAAGGCTAATAGGATCAGGGACCAGACATTGTAAAGGATTAAGATTCCTGAAGCAGGATTCATGCAGACAGTTAGTGCTGAAATCCAAAAATTGACCTCAAATTTTATCTCCTTAATCTTGAAGCTGTCTGAAATCACCAAGACTTAATTTCTGTCAGTACAAAATCAGTTCTTAGACTGATGATGTCTGTGTGTACCTCCACAAATCTTGTTCCCAGATATATTTTCCAAAACCAGAATATCAGAGGACCACAGTGTTTCAGCACAGCAGAAAGGTACCTTTTCTGGTTTTCACCTCTGGTTCTGTTGCTCTGACCTGTTTCTGAAATGCCATCAGATAATACTGGCCACTCCTATTTAAGACAGGGGTGTCAGGGGAGACTTGATGAAACTGCAGACACTTAAAACTACATTTCTTTTTCAGGAGGTTTAATTTATGCTGATGTGAGAGTCTATAGGATTAAAGAGAGCAAGAATAGAGGAAGGACTCTGAAAAATAGTGATGAAAGTGTTCTCTTCAGCCCATTTTAAATGCCTTGACCCAGGTTAGCATACTAGGCTTGAAACCTGATCTGTTTGTTCTTGATTTTTTTGCTTTTCAGTTATCTCTGCCACTCCCCATAGTGCCCACTCTGTTGCTGACTTGAGACTGCACAGCAAATCTTCAAACTGCAGCTGCAATAACTAAGCTTTTATTTTGGGATATAGTTACCTGAAACTTACTGGTATGGTGAAGCTCAGTCAGGCAGTTTAGAAGAGAATGTTTCTGACTGAGATAAGAAGAGCTGTATTTAGCTCCCCTCAGCTATGAATTCCCTTTGCCCGTTGCAAGTTTAGGAGGGCAAAACTATTCTCTCTCGCTCTGATTATGCAGGAGCATCTTTGCTGCATCTGAGCATCAGTCAAAGAGCAATTGCTTCCACACAGACTCATTTATAAGTGTCTATGCACCAACATACAGATAAAGACAGCTGATAGAAAGAAGAGAACAGATGCCATTTAAATGCATATTTCTGTGTGCCTGCTTGTTTTCAATGATTAAAAATAATGACTCGAAGATGACAACTGCTAGAATGACAATGGTATTGGTAAATAATACTCCCAGTGTTCTTATGGCAGTAAAATTCCTCTCATGCCAACTAGGTGCCATGAAAAAAATGGAAAAGAAGAATGTTTAACAGCATGATACAAGTAAAAAATACTTTAGCTTAAACTAAAACCTGATTGAAAGAGGAAGAAGGATGTTTATTTGGCAAATGACAGTAGAAAAGAATTAATTGTCATTGAAGAAGAGACTGCAGTCAGAACTTGGACCTTGATTTCAAATTATCTGGCAAATTATTACCAGCAGTTCATTGTAGGAATAGACAATGGTAAAGTGCTAATGAAAACTTTTGAAACAACCTATTAATTCAAAAATTTGAAAAAGAAGTAGAGAAAATATGTAAATCCTGTATTAAAGTTCAGATTAAAGGAAATAGATTAATATGTTGTTTTGGGTTTTTTTTAATAGAGTTGCATTTCCTGCGAAGAAACTCATTCTTTGTGCAAACTGTGTGTCATAAGTGAAAGCATATTTTCACCAACAGAGCCAGCATTTCAGACCTATAGTGAAATGGTCAACACTTTGACATTGTTTCTTGATGGGGTTAAAATCAGTAACTGGGTAGTAAATATTGCCTCTTCACTGAATCTGATGATGGGGGACCAGACTGTGTTCAAAGCTGATCAGAGATTTGACCAGCTGACTCTGTCCTGTAGTGAATAATGCAATTTGTCATTGCTCCATGTGACTGTCAGCACTTCTATTTGGAATGTCTTCATCAGAGAGGTATGGGACTTTCTACACTATAGCTTTGATTTCTTTCTAATAAATGCTTTTATATCGCTACCTGTTTAGAACTTCTCCTCTGTACTTTGTGTGTGTGTAACCTGAGTAACAAAGTGGCAATAGGAAAAAAAAAAGAAAGAAAGAAAAAAAAGTCCTGTAAAATTGTGTATGCTTCATTGGTAGCTGTAGAATAAAGAAATAAAACTGTAAGAAGAATTTGTGATTTTTACTATCTACGAGCTGGTATACAAATGTGTCTTCTAAATTTACTTTAAAACAAGAAGAGAGTTTTTGCTTTTTAGTAAGGCAAATGCTTTGTCTGCAAATGTTTCTAAGTTCAGTACCTTACTTTTTTTTTTCCCCATGACATTTGCAAAGAGCAAGTGGTAGGCTTAGTAACAAGCTCTAATAATTCATCATAGTTGAAATTACACGATTTAACACGGTGGCACTAAGAAATCTAGTAAAAAAAAAGCTTTTCAGTATTTTTATAACTTTCTCCTAAAGAAATAGATGAAAAAAAAAAAAGAATGAGCAAAATGCATTTGGTATGTGGCGAGTATTATGCTACGGTACGTACACTGTGAAATTGCATCAGCTCTTATTCTACATAATCTTACTTGAAATTCAGATGCTTAGCAAGATGATCAGGAGAAACAGAGTAGCACAGATTAATAGCTGTCACTCTATGCGTGTTCCATAAATAGTGGTTATTGGGCAGCTGAGTGAGCAGTAGAGTAAAATCACTTTCTTCAGAAATACCACTAGGTAGGATGCCTTTAAAGCTCTATCCATATTACTGCAAGATCAGTGAAACTGAAAGGTGTCCTTAGATGTTATTACAGCATTTTATAAAGTGGACTTTTGGGTGGAAGAAGCTCCTCAGCTGCACTGGCAAACTGTTGTGATGGGTGTAAATAAGCAAATGTTGGGAACAGAGAGAGAGGTTAACCTGATGAGTCTGCAGGACAGGCTCATCAGCCTGACAGAGCAAAGGTAATCTCCATCAGCAGGCATCAGCTGGAATTCAACAGGGATGTTCAAGAAGAAAATGTTACGTTCTTTCCAAAATAATTATGACCACTGCACGATGCTCTTTTACAGAGCACACATTCATGTTTCGAGATAGTGGTGGGAAAAGTCAAGTAGCTAGTATAGGTAATAAAAGGAAAGGTTTTTAAAATTCAAGTCACACGGTTTAACTTGCTTCCTACACAATCAGTTCTTTTCCTTTTGATTGCTTACTTCCGCATCAATGGCTTGTATCAACTAAACTTTAATCTTCAGTGCCATTCCAGAGTACTATTGCCCATGAAATTACTGATGTATTGCTTGAAGAAAGTGCTGTGGATTGGCACAGAGGGGGAAAAAAGTATATTGCTCAGGTTGTGCATGTGATGAACAGTGACCAGGAACTGTACTTCCAGTGGGCAGTCTCCCAGTTGTGGAATCGGTGTCGGTTCTCTCCATCCCTTTTCAGAATTCATATACAGCCACTAGCTGAGATGGGCAGACTGTGCAGGCTGGGTGGCACACAATCATTCTTAGCCTGCATCATGTGTGACTCCACACTTGCTAGCAAAATGACCTAGAGCACATAAAAAGTCAGCTCATGGATGAATGACAGCTGGCTAAAGCTGAACCCAGATGAACTTGGATCTGTTGTGAATTCACGCCCTAGTTTTGTTTTCTGTTTGGATTCTTCATCAATACTAAGCTTTCCTACAGCAAATACTAGAGTAATGCTCAGTTCTCTTTGTTCTTAGTAGGAAAACAGTCCTCAACTGTTTATACCTTTGACTGCTACTGGTTGGACTGTACCAATGAGCTGTGTCTGAAGCCCTGTGTGCTTACAAAATTCTAGTGCAGAGCACTGAAATGAATATTCTCAGATAGAAAAGACCTAGACTATTTTTCCACACTACTTCCTGTGTTTCTCATCTATTGACAAAATATTTTCTCAGGCACAAAGGCCAATACAAAATCTAGTCTATTTGCAAGAAGATGGACTCTTCTCAAAAGTGGTGGAACAGAAAGAAAATAGTAAAGGAAGGCTCCTTGGGGAGGGAAACAACTGCAGAGACCATACATAATTTTGAATCCAGGCTGAGTTTTTTGATCAAAACAAAGCTGGAAATAGGCAAATCGCGTTTGGTTTGTAGGTCTGTTAAGATTAATTAAAAATCACCATTTTGCTGTGAATAATCTTTACAACTACATTATTTTCTGAAAAGTTGCTGAAAGGAACTTGGAACTTTGTAAAGTCAGAAGAAATAATTCTTTAGAAAAATGAACAAGCCACAAAAAGCAAATGATAGAAACTACTTTGACAGAAGCTAGAAAGAAAAACAGTAAGAAAACCTTGTCCACAAAGATTAATGAAAATAATGCTTTTCATTAAGTCCTCTGAAATGCATAAGAACAGCCAAAATATCCAATATCTCATTATCCAGCAGAGATGTTATTAATGAGACTGTACACCAGAAAGAGACACTGTGTTTTTTACCTCTCCTGTTCTTTTTCTCCCTTCTCGGGTTTTTGTTCGTGTTTCATCTTCAGGAAAACAGGATTAAGCTCCACTAACAAAAGCTCAAAATGTGCTCTCATCATTCCTTGAACAACTCCCTCTTCCTTGAACAAGACTGATTATTACTTTCTTCAGTGCTCTCTACAAAAAACACCCCAAAAAACAAGAGAAAAGAGTTTTGAAGAGAAAACTCTACAGATAAAGGGAAAAGTTGTACATTATTTACCTTTTTTTCTTTCTGTGGTATCTGCAATAAAGATTTTAAATTAATTTATTGTTGGTAGTGATAGTTTGCTAGCAGCCAACCACATTAAACTTTTTATAACTGATAGATATGCCCAAATTTGCTTACTATTGGATCCTGTACACACTTGATTATTTGGGTGCCATTTTCATTAAAATTTTCATAGTGTCTGTAACTTGTAGCATTTTCATATCTAGAATTCCACATTATCCACTCTAGTTCCTCTATAGCCTTTGTTAGAGCAAACCATTGTGTCATAGTGAGAGGATTTCAGTTGTAATTCTACTGGGTTTTGAAGATTGTAACCGTTGCTTTTATTATATACAGTTCATATCCTAATGTTCACAAGCTCTCAGGAATTAAAACCCTCTGTTTTTAAGAGTATGGGAATGTATGCATGTATGGTACACACATGCACATCTGTAATTACATAATTATAAATAATTATATAGATAGCGTCATAAACACCTGTGTACTTATATATGTATATATAATTATGAAACAAAGAGAAATCTATGTCTTTAACCCTTTACAACAAAATTGTTTATTAAACCCAAATTCTATTTCACGTAGTTCTTCATATGGAGCAAACGTACTCCTGTGGAGTGAGACACAGCATTTGACTTCCAGTTTCTGCCTGTCAGATGGCATTATAAACATATAGTCAGTTTGGCAATAACTGGAATAGTCTTCCCTTGGGACATTGTGGCAAATCGGATCTGCGTGTATAATTGTGATTATTCTGCAAAAAGGTTAGCTATCAAACTCCAATTACACATACACGACTGTATATATATTTCTGTTTGCCCAATTGCAAATGAATTGTTGCAATCAGGGTACTTTGTGTCACCTTAAATTAGTCTGTGCTCATTATCTAAAATGTTGGGGCTATAGTTTTATGACACAAGCTCTCCTCTCCTTTGCCTTGGCAGCTCCAGTTCATGAAAACAATGTTATCATCATGATCTATTCAAGCCAATAAGCTTTGGTACCAGTAAAACACAGTATTCATCTATTACCCTCAGCAGTACTGCAATCCTTATTTATAACTACTCAGGCTGCTCCACAGAAGGTATATTCATGCCAATTACATGCTGCCCATTGCATGAAATGCCTAATTAAATTTTTCTCTGTAAATATTAGCCTGATTGAAGTCAGCTTGCTAGCAGCCGCATAGTCAGAGACGTGCCAAGACCTATGTAAGTCTTGCGAGGTTACTGAAACATATTTGTCTCTGACTCTGTTTGCATTAAGCCATTCTGTATGCCATGAATTGAAAGAGAAAAGGTAGGTTCAAAATCCCTCATATGTAGTAAACAGAATGTTAAAGTACCTGTAGGTAGTGCAGCATAATCCCTGGCTTGCTTGGAGTTTGTTGCTAGTTCTCCTGGGTTTCCCTATAATTTAGGAATTCCATGTTTTATTGTTATTAATATTATGACTCGGCTGATTGATAGAAAAGCTATTGGCAATTTGCATTCAGTTACACTAACAATTATGATCAATATAATTGTAAATATGATTGGTCTTGTACCTATGAAAAGGTCAGGAGTGACCCTGTGCAAGTGAAACTGAACCTCTGTTGTAATGCGCTCTAGAAGTGGACAGCATTTGTGAAGGTGGGCTAATCCAGACTGTACAGTGGAGATCACCTCTTCTGCAACTCTCTAGAAAACAGGTCCTTTCAAGTGGAAGGACTACATTGTAAGTTGCATCCTGACTTGTTCGCTACAATCTTAAATTAAATGAGAATGTGCACCTTTTAAACTTTATTTTGTATTTCCGAGTGCATAAGATAAGAATAGTCCAGTAGATAAGACAAAGCCTGAAAAAGTGATGTTTCCTTTCAAATAACCTGCTTTGCTATTGTTTTCCTATGTAGATTTTCAGATAAGCACTTTTGTTTATCTTTTTCTATCCTTTTTCCCCATTCCAATCATATGGGTATGAGTACTTAGAGCTCTTAAGAGGACTGAGGCTGATTCAGGTGCTTTTGGGTGCTTGGATACATCTAACAATGGAAGTTGTCTGAGCATGTAAGGTAGTTGATTTTACCAGTCCAATCTATTATCTTTTAAGTGCCTGTGAGGCACTTAATATTGATCTCACTAAATATGCATGAGAAGCCAGAATCAGTGCACATCACACCCAAGCCAACAGATCTTTTCTCTTGAGTTTAAACATTTCATTAAGGTTACTGTAAGTGATAAAGTGAGACAAATTTTTATTTTTCTATGTTTTATTAAGGATAAAGACCCATTTTTAAAAAGCGTTTGTTGTTTTAGTTTTCAATATTACCCTTTTAAATATAGCTCATAGCACTGTCTAGAGGCGTAGTTCAGCCTGTTAAGTCCAGAAGAATCCCAAGTGAAATAATTTGCCTTTGTTAAGTGAGCATTTCCCATTGATTACACACCAACAGTTATGTAATACAAGTAGGGACAATTAAACGAGGTAGATTTAAACTATTTCATTATATTGAACTATATTATGCGGTTTCTGGAAAGAACATGACACATTTAGTGTAGTAATAATAATTTTCCAACACACAAGTCATTTAAATGGAGATAGATCTAATAATAGTCAGCAAAAGTGGCTTTCCTAAAACTCTTACTCCATTTGAGTTTCACTGCCTGGAGCTTATGAGGGATGACACTTCAACGTCCTTTTTCATGGTGTTTGGCAGGAATAATGTGGCATCTCATTAAGATAAGTAGAATGTGCGGCAGTGAGCAGATTACAGTCATTTCTGGGAATCTGCAGGTGTGGAGATGTTCTAAGCTTTTCTACACTTCTTACTATTGAGAAGCTGAAAGCAGTGGAACTTGGCGTTTTTATCCTTCACCTCCACCCTGACAAAAAAGCACACTTGCTTCATTATATGCAAACATTACTGGCAATTTTTATAATGTTTTGAATAATATTTTACAATGACAGCAAAAAGCAAAGATTAAACATGAAGACAGCTGAATGAATTAGATATCTGAAAAACAACACATGGAGCCAGACATTCATTGTCTTGCTATTGTGAAGTCTGGAATAGCAGTTCTCCCAGGTTATTTACATGACATTGTTTGGATAACAAAGTAAGGAAAAGAACTGGAGTGATATCCTGGCCTGATATCTATATCAATAGAAATCTGAAATTGGGGGTAAACAGATCAGAGCTTCTAAGGAATGAGCATCACATATTCTAGAGTATCAAAGTTACAGTTGTGTTTAGACGTATTTAACTTGTGAGCAGTGTGGTAATTGTTTGCAGTATGGTAATTTTTAAAAGGGAAGCAGAACCAAAACAGGGAATGGAGGAATTGTTTCCTACTGTCTTCTCTGCAAGGCTTATAAAGGAAGGGAGGCTTGTAAATAGTAAATTGGACCTCTTTTTATCCTTTTATAGGGAGAAACCAAGAACTTCTGAATTCTTGCTGTTTGGTACCTGCAGAGACACTGAACTGTATTGTTCAGGTTATTGTCGCAAGAACATGGATTGTCATTATGTACAAAATATGAAGCACTTTTTCATCCTTATCTTCTCCCTTCACAAATATACATATATATTTAAACATTAGGCATTCACAAGATATCTTTAAGAGATGTTGTCTTGAAAAGAATGGAAATCACAGATAAAGAAAAACCTTTTTATAAAAGCAAATGCAAATTTTTCTTCATAATACTTGAGAAAGTTCTCTTGCTGAAAGATATGAGGCCTGTGAATACAAAATGACCTTTTCTTTATGAACCTCTACAATGGGGATTTGAAACCTAAGATAAAAATGGTTCATTCAGATTCTTCATGTTAGAGCTGATTTTAACAGAGCTATAGTTTACTTTTCACTTCTGAGGTAGAAGCTGTACACTTTCCCTTGAAAAAAAATTATAGCAGCCACTTAATAGTTTCCACTTACTCCACTCTGGCAATGTGGATCTTTCTCAAACAATCAATATTTTTCCTACAAGCAACCACGACAGGAGTTTCTCTAGGAAAAAACATATACTATCTTGTTCTGTTCATTATGAAGGGAAAAACAAGGCATAGTATTGTTTACCTCCTTTGCCAGAAAGCAGCTGTCCCTAGAAAGGTAAAACCCCCATGCTGATTGCAATAATTAATTTCGTCATGATAGATCCAGTATTTGAATTTCATTAGACTATGCATTATGTATGGTCCAGAATACTGTAAAACTTAAATGGGCAGTGAGTGTGATTTTTTGGAATAAGTGTGTCTATATACCAATTTATGTTAAGAAGTCACACAGGAAAGAAAATGGCAAAATTGTTTTCCATAATGAGTTCAAAGAGAATGCATTAGTATTTTTTCCTTTAAGATTTTTTTAATTTTTGCTGAGTGAAAACATATTCCATGCTGAAGGTAGATACTCTTAATTTACCCTTTTGATATTATTTTGAAAAAATACCATACTGTTTGAGATGAAACACTACAGAATAGTTTTGTACCTAACAGCAAATGATTAGAATTCAGCTTGCAAAAATTTTTGATGCATTTTTGCCCAAATTTGTAATTATTAATAAAACACAGAAACAGTTGCAAAAACCAGCTAGCCAAGCATCCGCACCAGTGAGATTTTTGTCTGCAGATTTTTACAAGCTATCATAGTATCAGAAACACTTTTTACTTGTCTCTGGCAAGTGCTTTAATAGCAGCTGTAGTTCTTAATATCAGGCAGAACAGGTGACAGTTCAATTCAAGGGAGGGATGAGAGTAAGAGATATCTCCCTGGGATAAAATAATGTATATAGGGGAAAAGACAGGTTCTTAAAGGCTATGTCTCCATTAGCAAGCAGTGTAGCTTAATAAAAGTGGTCTGTACAGAGAAACAGTTGTCCCTGAGGACCTGTCAGCTGTATTATAATCATCTTAGCGGTGATGTGAAATAGCTCTAGTCTGGTGTGCTCCTGGACCCAGTTTGGTTTTATACAAAAGAAGTGTGGTGAGGGCACTTTCAGGCCACTCCACAATGCCAACCGAAGTGCAGTAGGTGGTGGTAAGCACAAGGTTTCCTTCCAGAGTACAGTCCTCAGCTTCTCTAAAATGCTGGTATAGATACACTCTGTGTTTCAGATTTTAGAGTGTGCTGGCTAGATCTGATTATTGATGCTCTGTAAAACTGGGACGCGTGGGTGTTAATTTGCCAGAAGAAACTGCTAATCCTTTTATAATTTTATAAGAAGGCAAAGAAAACCCAATAAAATTAAAGGGTCAATTTTTCTGTAGAAAAGGTGACTTTATTGGGTAACTGCCAAGAACATAAAATAAACTGAAGAAATTAACTCTGCTGTAAAAAAAATCTTGAACTGTGATTATCTTTAGTTTACATATTTAATTTCAGTATGCAGTCCTTCAAGTCTTTGCCTATACTTGTGGATCTAATTAGGATCTACAGGTCCAGACAAAAGGATGTGAAAGAGTCTTACACTGTGGTTGATACTGATATCTTTCAAAGTTGATGCTATGGCTGTTCAACACACAAGACTGTACTTGAGAATTCACCTTTTTTCACCAGATTTTCTGGATGATATCTCACCTGGATGTCATGAAGTTGGCAGGATCAATTCTTCATTCTCTGTATCTACAGCAAAATAAGAAAATCAATAGGTCTTGCAGGTATGACTGTATCATGCTTCATATTCCATTGTTTCTTTTTATTCACTAGCATGTTTAACGTGGACACTGAAGGAGTCTATATGGTACAGTCACCTGTATGTGCACCAACCAGCAGTGCATAAAGAGGTTTCCTCCTGCTGGGGTAGACAGAACAAGGTCTTAATCAAACTCCAGAGCATTTTTACTATATATAGCAGATGTGGCCTTTAAATTAAAATCTACAGCAGACACACAAGTTTCATTGGCTTTGAATTTAGAAAAATGTAATCATAGGTATGCTTAGACCTCTGGACTCTCAAGATATTATAAAACTGTTAAAGATCTTCTACAGATAAGACACACACATTTCTAAGGCTGATTTTGGATCTTTTCTCCTACTACTAAAAAACCCCAAAAACCTTCCGTCTTGAATTTTCTGCTTCACTCTAGGCAAAGTGGAATGCCTTCTTAAAGCTTCAGGCAAATGCCAAAAGTTGTTTTTTAGATGTGGGATTATGAACAAAGAAGCTCTCAAAATGAAAGTCTTCCTATTTTTTGAAAAGAGCTAGGTCTTTCCAAATTAAATACAAACCTTGGGCTCAGCATGCTTGAGTCAGTGCCAGACCCATTTACTAAGGTGCCTCCGGAGGCCACCTCTATACCAGAAAGATCAGCTGGCAATTGAAAACAAGAAAACAAACAAAACAACCCAAAGCAGGAATATGCATTTCATAGAGTATGAAAATGGTTATATATAAACTCAAATTTTTACTTGAAAACTGTTTTAAACTTCATTTTTTCACATATGTTGTCTTGGCAAGTAGATTCAGTGAAAGGTATGTTAATGAGCTATATTCGCTTTTTCAAGCACAAGTCCACAGATATATAGTGTTGTGTCTACAAAACTGATAGGTTTTTCTTGTTGCTAACTTGTAAGTTAGTAAGATATTCTCAAGAAATAGCAAATAAGAGCTTCATAAATATTTATGTGGAATCTTGGTGCAGTATTGTAATATAAATAGCAATATTAGTACAAACTTTTTCTATTGTTTTCCATTGACTATATTAAAAATAAGACTACTCAATTTATTAAAAGTAAAACTTAATGTTGTTTTGATGAACTAGGCATTTCTTCAAAAGAAAGCTAAATTTGGTGTATTTCCAATTTACACTACATTCCAGCAATCTAGCTAATCTGGCTCAGTTGCTTTGTTTGATGTGGAAATTGTAAGGTTTATGATATCTTTGGGGTATGGCTGATATCATTAGGGACTGGAGCATCTCTGCTGTGAGGAGAGGCTGAGAGAGCTAAGGAACTGTTTAGCCTGGAGAAGAGAAGGATCAGGGGGACGTTATCTATGTGTATAAATACCTCATGGGTGGATGTAAAGAGGAGAGAGCCAGGCTCTTCTCAGTGGTATCCAGTGAAAGGACAAGAGGCAATAAGCACAAACTGCAATACATCTGAACAAAAGAAAACATGTTTTTACTGTGAGGGTGGTCAAACACTCAAACAGGTTGCCCAGAAAGGCTGCAGAGTCTCCGTCCTTCAAAACATGACTGGACATGGCCCTGAGCAACCTGCTATAGGTGACCCTGCTTGTGCGGGAGATTGGACTAGATCTCCAGAGGTCCATGCCCACCTCAGTGATCCTGTGATTCTGTGAACTTTGATCTCCGGTGCATCATTATGTATATGATGGATAGGGACCAACTATAGAAATGACCTACAGTTTAGGTAAATTTGATATCTCTCCTGGAGGTATTTGAGTGCTGGGAGGCACTCAAATTTTCTGAAGAAGCTGGTTAGTATGATAACGATATGGCTATATGATGACTGGAAAGTCATGATATGTAAGAGCTGGGAACTGCCCAAGGACACATCAGATGTGCAAGATTTGTATGCTGCCCCTATGTGACCAATTGTGATGTGGTAGAACTTCCCACATGCTCAGGCAGAATCTGCTGCCTATGACTTAAGGACAAGTCACCAGAATGCCAACATTGAGACGCAGAGCTCTCTGAAAGGCGTAGTTCTGCTTTTACTACATCAGGACACTTACAATCATGAGCATCCTAAACACTCTTCTATCTTTTCTGTTTGCCCTGTTGGCTGGAATGATCTTCATTTTTGGCTTGATTGTTGTGTTCTGCATCCTGCTTTTCAGCATCAGACTTACTCTTACTCTTCATAGAATCACAGAATCACAGAATCATAGAATAGTTTGGGTTGGAAGGGACCTCTAAAGGTCATCTAGTCCAACGCCCCTGCAATGAGCAGGGACATCTTCAACTAGATCAGGTTGCTCAGAGCCCCGTCCAACCCCACCTTGAATGTTTCCAGGGATGGGGCATCCACCACCTCTCTGGGCAACCTGTGCCAGTGTTTCACCACCCTCAGCGTAAAAAATTTCTTCCTTCTATCTAGTCTAAATCTACCTTCTTTTAGTTTAAAACCATTACCCCTTGTCCTATTGCAACAGGCCCTGCTAAAAAGTCTATTCTCATCTTATAAGCCACCTTTAAGTATTGAAAGGCTGCAATAAGGTCTCCCCAGAGCCTTCTTTTCTCCAGGCTGAACAACCCCAACTCTCTCAGCCTTTCTTCAGAGGAGGTGTTCCATCCCCCTGATCATTTTCGTGGCCCTCCTCTAGACCTGCTCCAACAGGTCCATGTCTTTCCTGTGCTGAGGACTCCAGTACTCCAGGTGGGGTCTCACCAGAGCAGAGCAGAGCGGCAGAATAATTTCCCTCGATCTGCTGGCCATGCTTCTTTTGATGCAGCCCAGGATATGGTTGGCCTTCTGGGTTGTGTACAATTAAAGCAAGATAGTCACCAAGTCCAGTAAAGCAGGGATCGTGACTGAATATTACATCTATAATCTAGTTACCAAACCAAATGCAACTGAGATAGACATAGAAGTTGATAAAGCTGATTTACTAGCCAAACTGGCCAAGGAGATCGCTCCTGATTAGTACTAGAGGTTTTTTTTTTTTTTTTTTAATCATCATCATCACCATCATCATTATAATTTTTCATTTTGTTGTTGTTGTTCCATGGTCAATTTAAAGTGGAATTTAACTCTGTTTTTAATTAATCTCGATAGGTAGGACAAAGGGGTAGCTCTACTGAAGGTGGTGGAAATTAAGAATATTACTTAATATAAGTTGTTTGTAACAATTATGAGCTGAGTTCTAGAAGTACTTAAAAATATGGTATATTGATTATAGATCAAGCCTTTACAAATAGTTCACCAGCTTTGAGAAGAAAGGGAATCCGAAGATTTCAGATATACATCAGAAAGGACATTAGTCAGTTCTAAGTTATGTAAAAGATGTTTTATGTTTTTTTGAACCTGGCAATGTCAAAGGATGGTAAAACAAGAATAAACAAAAGAGCATCATGAATTGCTTCCACTTACAAGTAATTTTTTGTTACTTTTTGTTGTTTTGTTATTTTTGTTCTTTTTTATGTTAGTGGTGTAAAATATTTTTGGAAATTTTATGACTCTATAAATAAAATCGGAAGTCTGAGGAATTCTACAGGCATTTGATATGGTGTTGACTTGAAAACTCTGCATACCTTTATAGAAATGGCTTATTTCCTTATCAGTATTTCTACCTTTGGTGACATTCAGAAAGGAAATAATTCTGAAAACAAGACAATATTGTTTTGTTTGTGAGCTGTGCCTTAGTCCTATAGCAATCAGGAGAAGTTTAGAGCTCGCCTATGCATTACAGAAGATAATTAGAATGGTGAAATTTGTATTTAAAGTTGGTGTTTCTATGTCTCTGAATATGGAGGGAGGCCTGACAAGGTAGAATCAGTTTGTGTATTTAAAGGTAAAACATTTATAATGGATGAAAATACTCTATGCTACTCTTATGTATCTTTATGTATATATATACATATACATACATATGTATATCACATATGTGTATATATCTTGGAACAGGGCTTTTTTAGATGACAGGCTAATCTATCCTGTTCAATTCAGCTCTAGAATTTACTCTTTTTTTAGGTTTTACAAAACAGATGTTTATCTGCTTCTTCTAATCATCCTTCCATAAGTCTGCTGTATTTTTCTTCCTTTTTTTTTAGTTGTTCATTGTATGTTACTAGTTTCTGGGGGAAAAAAATGTATGGCTATATTTTTATTGTCAACATTTTTGTCCAAATTTGTATTGTCAGCAGTACACCTGTTACAAACAATTGTATTGTTTATGTCTATTGAACAGTTAAAATGAGGTCTACAGCTCTTTATAGTATAAATTTAGTTGGACTAAATTTAGCCAAACTATCCATCTGGCTTCACAGGTCATTTTATATCGTCTGTTGATCTGGTTCCTCCTCGCTCAGAGTTCCAGATCAGGGAAAGAATGCAATTCTGTAAATATATACATACACACACACATATACATATATGCACACATATATATATGAAGAACAGTTATTGCTTCTAGGTTTAATGTCTCTCAGCAGTGTACTTTGGCTGCTAAAACTCAATAGCAGGGGAAAAACTCAACTTGGGAGAGTTCCAGAAAATTTCAAGCAAGTTTGTACAGTTTCTTCATTACTGTTCATAATATGAAACAAATTATTCTGTCCAATGGGATCTGATAGTTATTTAAAACGTTAGTAAGGTTGAGTACTGGAGAAGGAGATAACAGATAGTGTTTTTAATTCAATGATGCCAAAGCATTTAACTCAAAACAAATACAATAAGAAAATCCAAGCACAAAATGTTTGTCACAAAGCTAGCTAATATTACAGCTAATAATACAGTCAATAAATCCAATTCTCGCTTACCAGAAGGAGAAAGTAAAAGGCTATTTCTTCCATTGGGAAATCTGTAAAACCAGCTTCTGTCCATTTAATATAGCTGTATATTTCCATTTGTATTTCATTTTTCCTATATCATCTATCTACTGATTCAGGACGTACTAACACAGAACATTGCTCATCTCACAGAAGCCACTATTGCATACTGGGTTCCAGAGATGGTAGTTGCTCTCCACATGTGTAACAAAGCTGTCTTGTCTCAAAAGTCTTGCAGTATGTAAACTTTGAATAGCTATCATTTGTAGGTACTGATGTTTTCTATAATAATGCATTGTAAAAGATAATGATGAAGTTAAACCTTTTCACTTTTAGAACCATTAGTGGTAATATAAGTCCCTTATATTAGTCCCTAACCAAAATGAACCGACTGTCCTGAACTTGCAGCTGAGCGACATTGTACAGATCCTCCTAGAGACATTTTCTGGCACTTCCCAGAAGACAGATGATGTGGGATCCACTGACACCAGTGAGAACAGAAAGACCAATGAGAAGGCAAAAGCCTACCCAAGCCAAGAAGAGTGAGCCTATCCTGTTCTCCTCTTGGAAACTTGCCCTTCTACAACATTCAGCGCAAAGAACCTGCTCTTCATTGTCACCTAAGCAGGACACAAGGACTAAGCTTGCTGGTGTGCTTCTCACTACTTTGTTAAACATTCACTGTGTTTAACATTCATATAAGGTGTTTGGGTTTTTTTACAGGTCTTTATGTTTAAAAGTAATACACTCACATTGTTGGTATAAATGACATCCAAATTCAGTGTTTTAACTACAGTGCAGAGGAAGCTATGGGAAATAAATGCTTTTGTTTTTACCTTTCCTTTTGAGAACCAGAAATACTGATGAAAAAAGGATTTTTTTAATGTTAACGCATTTAAGGCTCCTTCTGCTAATTGATGCCTGGACAAACTTTCCCACTGTCACCTGCCAAAATGGAGAAAATCAAGTAACAAGTGTCTTGGGGAAAAAGCTGACAATTATTTTTAAGCCTACATTTATTGTTCTAACATTAAGATAGCATGCACCTGTTAGTATCTACTGGGTATGTTGCTTCTGTGTCTGAGGGCAAGCTTAATTTTTGTGTGTCCTGTGTTAGCTACAGAGAAGCTTAAGAGACAAAGTGGCAAATATTCCAGTTTATATTCTGGAAGAGGGATATGCAGGGGCTGAACTGCATTCCTGTGATTTGCAGATGGTTTGGCACAAGTTCTATTCTTGCTGGTTGTCCAAAGCCTGGTTTTAAGAAGAAGGGTACAAATTTTATTTACTCACTTCATTGTATAGGACATTTCAGCAAAACAGTGAATTATGGGCCAGATCTGCAGCTGGTGGTAAATGGACACAATCCACTAACTTCAGTAAAGATGCATTTGTCCATATTGTCTGAAGCTGCGTTACAATGCATTTATAAGCACAAATAGACAAAGGCTTGAAACGTCAAAGAAGAAATATCAAAATTCTCATGGCCCTACTTTTCAACTTACCTATATGAAACTGCCATTCAAATCCCCTGTTAAGTGACTGAGTGCTAATTTGAAATTCTAAATGTCTGAGTAAATGAATAAATATAGATTTTATCCTTTAACTTCATAAATTGGGGCTTCTGTTACATTTTTCATTCTAGTTGTGTGCAGAATGAAATTGGAATAGAGGAGCCTACTAAACTTAGTGTTTGTGGTGAACTAGAGAAAGATAACAGGAAATTTATGTCTACATTAGAGGTTTCGCTTTCACCTAGATTTGTGTGGAGGAGTCAGTAATTCCCTCAGATACGTGCAGTTGAAATTTTTCCAGGTAAGCTTGAATAATTCACACTTCATTGTCTCATTCAAAGTAAGACTTTTCCCACAGAAAATCCATTTTTTTTCTTTGAATCCTATGAAAAAATAAAGGTTCCACAATGAGGCTCAGAGCAGTGTGCTTTTGATGTAGCAGTTTTACCATCTAACCAATTCCAATTTAGAAATACTCTGATAGAACCTTGGGAATTTCAGGAGTAGTTTACAGTCTGTGAAATGACACTTTGCTATTTGCGTTACTTTAAGACTGCTTTTGAAAATGCAGAGTGCCTCCCATTAACTCAAACATTCGTTACGAGGAGGAAGCCTTTCAGTGCAGGGAGTCTGACATTAGATGAGACTTCATCAATGTTTGTCTTCTTCCTGGCTGGGATTTTAGTTGCTGAGTACTTTTTGAGTAATTCCCTCTTCAGAATCCAGGGCTACACATACACAGTCTGTAGTTGAGAAAGAAATCAGTTCCAGACAATAAAGGAGATGCTCCTGTTGCACAGAAATATGGCCAAGGACTGCCACAGTCTGGCATATATTCAGTGCAGTAGAATTTGCACTAGTTAAACAATGTAGTATGTGGAAATTCAGAAATATCCACTGGGAGCTTTGCTGCTGCCCAAGTGCTTGAACTTCCTGCACATTTAATGTGTGCTTGGGCAGTTCCCAGTTCTTACATGATATGACATGGCTTGCTGATAAAATTGAACATCTTTTTTTTAAAGAAATATGTTTCCTTTTTGGAGAGTTCCTTCATCAGGATTTTCTCCCTAAATATTTTGTGTTGAGAATGTATATCGCCCTTAAAAATTAACGAAGATCTCATGTAAGAGACACTTATGTCATCTGTGGGTTTTTCCCACTGTAGCAGGATTACTTTTTTTTTGTGACAGATGGAAGTCCAAGAGTGGTATGAATGCCATTTGCTGTGGAGTGGCACGATGTTTGATCTTGCTTCCATTCTATTACCAGGACCTGTCAAAATGTTATAAAACTATGTTTTTATGTATCTAAAAAAAAATTGTGTTTTTTTAAATTGTTCTTTGTTTTTTTTTTGCCTTTTAAGTGTCATTGAAGGCTTTTTCATCTTTTAAAAGACTGTTGTATGAGTTCTCAAATTCCAACTCTTGTGAAAAGAAAAATATGTCCCAGAAAACCAAAATGATTCTTGATTAAAAGTCTCATAACACTAAAGGTCTTCTCAGATTTCTGAGAAAGATGCTATTCCATTTCTTTTTTTTGCTTTTTGTAATGCATGGGAAAATGGTAGTTCAGATTGATTGCTAGGTTATTTAAGTTCCTGAGCAATTAAATTGGTGTAGGATAGAAGCTACTCTGCAATTATATTCACATTTGCTTCCCTTTAATTCTAAAACATTGTCTAATATTAAGATGAATTAGTTTGCTCTTCCATAAACATTTTGGAACTCAATGAAGACCATGTATACAAAACTTTAAACAAGTACTAAAACTGTCGAAGATCAGTACAGACCAATGTTTTGGATGATTTGGTTCACTGTCAGGGAGAAATTAGATGAGGAATCTCACATTGCAGTCTTTCACATTTATGGTTCATCTAAACTATGAAGCCTTCTTAGACCTTATCAGCACTTCACCACCTCAATTTTCTGTAGCTGGAGTGAGACTGCTTTGCCCACCTCCTTTCTAACCTGCTCACTTACAGTCATTCATGTATCTTCCAGCAACCTTCAGATTCCTGCCAAATGTCTTGGTATCTCATTATCTTTAGATTCCTCCTTTTACATTTCCTCCTTTTACAATTCCTTCTCTTTGCCAGAAACTGACAGGGAAGATAAACTGTCTAATGGTCCTGCTTTTCCAGCAGTGGGAAATGTGTTACTCCCATTGCTCTGTGGTGGCCACAGCTGATGTACAGAGGTATGTCTGAAATCTGTTCCTGATATTGAAATGTCTGGTGCATAGCTAACTGTTCACTCCAAAGCATTGTTGTTTTGAGAATATATAAACAAAGTTTGTTCTTACAACATCCTAAACTGTTATATGTTGAATTGCGTTAAAACATAGCATTGAACTGAAGTGTTTCTAGCATATTTCCATGTCAGAAATGTCTCATGGTACTAGCACCCTCAACTGTTTTTGTGGGAAGAAGAAGGAAGCCCTGTCTGGTGGCTGGGCAGACAACTCTACTGACTTTCTTGTTGTGAGCATCACTATCACAGGGTACGCAGTACTGCTTCATGCATCATCTAACCTGTGGGAGCTGTTGCATTCTTTACCTTCTATTAGCACTTCTCTTCTGGGTGTCTTTTAACAGACTTGGTGCATCCTGTGATTTCTCCACACATAGAACTTAACATTTATATTTGAAAAGGAGCAGGGGGAACAACTAAATAATGAAAGGGTGTTGCTGAACACTTGGGGAGTGATGTCTCCTTCTCTTCTCTGTCTCTGCCCATGACTTTACCTGTCCTAGGTGTTCCCTTGCTGCCACTGGCTAAGTTCTCAAAAGATTTACTGCGAAGTTGCATTTCTCTACTTTCAAATTTTCTTCTTCCACACTCAAGTTCACCGAATAGAAGTTATTTCTGCACTTACACAGCGTTGTTCCAATCCATTTTTCCAATTTATGGCAGCCCCATTATTTGTGCCATGACAGTTACGCACTCAGCATGCTGCAAAAGCTCATAATTTGTTTTGTTTTGTTTGGTTTTTTTTTCATAAGATACCTTTCCTTAGGTATGCAAAAGTCTGTTTTGAAACCTCCTCAGCTGTGGATAGACTTCACTACAACGTTCATCTCTCAGAAGCATACAATATGGTAGGCACAACAGCTTCTTACATCTCTTTATGTGAAGAACTGGATCCCATGCTGACTCCGTAATTGCTTTGTAAACTTAAAAGTATTTTTGGGGTGAGGTGGGTGGAAATGTGGAGAGCTGAGAGGTGGTTGTCAGTGCTGGCAAAGAATGATCAAAACTTCTGTTCCACTGAATGGTAAGGAAGAGGTGATATAGTCTTCTTCAGTGTGCTGTCTGACATACTAACCTGGTTTGCTCCTGACTGATACTTACTGCAGCAGCAGCAAATTAATCACTGGCAGCTGAATATCTTGCTCATTCATGAGGATGTGGTATGCAGGGATGACTACTCTGGACTGTTCACCGTCTATGAATAATAGATAGAAAAATAAGATCTTAGAAAAAATTAGTAGCTTACTTTTACTCCAATAATAGTATAGTTACACAGTATTTAAAAAAAAAAAAATCATATTTGGTGGTTAGCAATATTTGGAAATGGCCCCAAGGAAAATGAAGGCTCGTTCTTAATGACTTTTCTTCTTTCAAGAACAAAGATTACTCCCTTTCTTAGGGCAGCCTACTCTGCTCTGGTAGAATAACTGTCAATGTTTCCCTCAGTAACTTCAGGCTCTATTTTGCTTTCCTTCTCATTCATTCAATACACGTAGAGAAGAACCCGTCATATATCTCATAAAACCCCTTTAATAAAAATCTGAAAAGATCTTGATGTGGGTCATTTTAATAATTTTATGAAAGTTATACCTCTTTCCTGACTATCTCAGTGATCATTTTTGTTGTTACAGTAGGTTAAAAGTTTGAGGAGGTTAATTTAGGAAAAAAAAAAGTTTTTTACTGTAAGAATAATTAAAATCCAGATGGGATCTGATACTTCTAATAACAGAGGACTAATTCATAATGTGCAAGACCAACAATCTAGCAAAAGAATGAGCAAGCATTGAATAATAACTAACTTGTGGTAAGACAGCAAAACTGTGGTTATTGCTTTACCATCTTCTCAGAACTGGCACATCCAATTAACGTCATTTACTATATCTGATTCACAGAAAGAGATTCCTAAGCCTATCTAAGCCTTTAATTAGAATCAAATAGTTTTCAGTCAGGTTTTCAGCTTTGCCAGTTTGCAGAATATAGGGCTTAGACTTTTGCTGAGATGGGATAACAAGCCTTAGCTCTAACTTGGCTCAGTCATATACAATGCAAAAACTTCCATCTTTCCCCACTGTCCCTTCTTCACTGCCCTCAGGCTCAACAGTTGATGCTTTGCCAGGATACTGACAATCAGTGCAGCTCTAAAGGGAAGAGTAAGATTATTTCCAGCCTAAATGGCAAGCTTCAACAGGACAAAGCCACTATTAGAGCTGTTAGGACTTGTCAACTCTGGTTCACCTGAGGTGTGTGTCTCATACTGTTACAAAGGACTTTCTGCTTATCTTTCTCTGATGAATATTTTATCTAATTCTCAAGGAATGTAAAAAAAGGAGCAAAGGGTGGGTTTTTTTAAATCTTTATTTTCATCATTTTAATATTTTAATAATTCTAATCTTTATTATCTTCAATTAAGATTTTTTTAGTTTGCTTTCTTAGGGAAAAAAAAAATCTTAGATAACTTTTTAAACTTTGACCTTTATAATTGCTTCTCAAGGCTTGAAGATGCCAAAGAAAGATGCATGTTAGTCAGATTAACCCCTGGTACAGTGCATTATCTCTTCTATTAGACAGCTGAAGGATGACTCAGTGAATTTAGCTTGCAGCAAATTACACAGTAACTGTTTGGGCAGTTAAAGCATTTTAGAAGGGTCACTTCACAGACTTTTTCTCATAATGCATCTATATTTTTGCACAATTCATGAAATATCATGTAATTTTACTCTGATGGACAAATTGTTAGACCTGAATGTTCATTTATTAATGTGTTGCCTGTCAAATGAGTTGAAAAAGATGTATAATCTTATTGTGTAATCTCTGGCATTAGTAAATCTCTAATGGATATTGAAGGTGCTAATGGACACTTTTATAATCTAGTAACACTACTGATTTTACTGTTATGACTTTTCTTTGTCCTACTCATGATCATTATTCCTTTTCTCTACATTTTTCTCTGAATCTGGAAGGGGAAGATGGTAGGAGGTGTAAATGCTCAGCATGTCTCTGAAACATTCAGCCAGCCAAGTCTTCTCTCCCATCATGGCTCTTCTGGACTAAAGGAGGTGAATTTATGGCTTTTCTCTATTAGTTCACTTTATTCTAGGGTGATTTTGTAGACCTACTACTCTTCTACCCCAGATACCTTTCTGTCTTTCACTTTATTTTCCTGGTGCATCTTAGATAAACTTGAGCTTACTGCATAGAAATTATCTGAAAGAACGGAAAGAATTTATCAGTTTTTAAGTTCACATTTAGGAAAAAGCAGATGCTGTATTCTGCTGTCATTTAAAGATCACAGAGATAATCTAAAACACTTGAGCTGTTTTGTCTTCAACAATCTCTTTTCTCTAATAATGATTTTAAGGGTAGGTCACATTTAACTACCTGTCTACAATTCCAAAATTTTACAGCAATGACAGTCTTTGGATCTTATGCTCCAAAGAGAGACATAGGGACCCAGGGGAGAATACTACAAAAGTCATCTTCTTTCATCTGTTTCTGAATGGGAAGATGATTACCAGAAAGGTGCTTCATTTGAGTAGGCAGACTATGTAGGACTTCATTGGTGGCTTTGAAAATCACTGCAACTCCACACAAACTCAGAGCTGCGTAGGAAAACTGGCTGTTAAAATAGGTTTATATTCTTGAGGAAAAGAGGCTATAGTTTTCCACAATAGGTGTTGCAGATTAACCCCAGTGGGCAGCTCAACCCCACACAGCCACTTGCTCACTCCCCCCCCAATGCAATGCAGGAGAGAATAAGAAGCGTAAAAGTGAGGAAACCTGTGGTTTGAGATAAAGGCAGTTTAATAGGTAAAGCAAAAGCTGTGTGTGCAAGCATAACTCTGAACGCCTCCCCTTCCTCTTTCTTTCCCCCAGATTTTATTACTGAGCACAACATCATAGAGTATGGGATATCCCTTTGGTCAGTTGGGGCCAGCTGTCCCAGCTGTGTCCCCTCCCAACTTGTGCACTCCAGACTACTCGTGTGGTGGGGCAGCATGAGAAACAGAAAAGCCTTGATGCTGTGCAAGAACTGCTCAGCAACAGCTAAAACATCGGTGTGTTATCAACACTGTTTTGATCACAAATCCAAAACGTATCACCATACCAGCTACAATGAAGAAAATAAACTCTGTCCCAGCCAAAACCAATACAACAGCGTAGTGATTATCCTGCCTCAAGAATCCATTGCTCTCATGAGTACTTGATGTGAAACAGAACTCAGATGTGGTTTTACACTTGATAAAGCAAAGCTATAGAAGAAGAAACCTGGAATGGAGATTGTCACTGAAATTGTTATTACTGGATTAAGTTTTGGAACTCCTATGCAAAACTGGGCAATGCTTCCTGGGGCAGGAAGGATGTTGGTGAAGTACCCTTCAGGATTTTGGGACTTCCTACCCAATGACACCAGGGCATGATTGGATATTAGCATGCGGGAAAGTGATACTGCATAGAAAAGTTTGCTGTTATTATGCTCCTAACAGAGACTGCCAGCTAAAATGTTGGTGTCAATAATGACATTGAAACAAAACTTTTGGGGTGTAGGAAGAGTGGCATTTTGAACAGAGTATTTTTCCCAGGTGGTGGTGTCAGAGTTGCTTATGTGCTGAGTGCACTGTTCATTGGGTTTAAAGAACATAATTATTTTGTGCATTCTGGTGAGAAGCATCCAGAGCTGCAATCTACAATTTCAGTTTGAAATTTGAGTAACAAAGTCTGAGGTCTGAATTTTTTATTTGCATGAACTAAATTTGGTAAATTATATAATAATTTAGCTGAGCTTTTGCTGATAGTTACACATTGAGTAACATTGACCAAATCAGATTCTTTTTAGACAAAAATTATAATAACATAACTTTCTAGTTTTTCCATTTTAACAAAATCATAAGATCTATGTTGCATTAAAAGTAATGTAAAATAGAATTTTCCTATTGCTACTTAAATTTATTGAATGGAATTATCCTTTTTTTGAAAAAAAATATTTTGGATGAAAACCACACAACAGCTCTCCCCATGGAAATGTTTTTGGCCAGTGGCTTCTCTTTTTCAATTATACAGCAGAGTCTGCCTCAGGGTTTGAGTAACAATGATTTATAACAGTCTGCAAGGTGAAAAGAAGATTCTTTCACTTACTGAGCCTAATGGAAACTTATTGCCCAGAGTTACAGTATTTCTTCTGAAAACATCTTTTCTTCTGTAGAGTTTTAATTGCTTCTGTCCACAACCCAAATCTTTGGTTGAAAGACATAAATTATGTAGTAAGGTACCACTGTTTAGCTTTATGGTTCTTTACAATGGTATTTTTAAATGATAATTCAAAGTAAGAGAAGAAGTATTTTTATTCAAATGTCTTCCTTCAATGTGTCACAGTGTCATAAATAACACTAATATTCAAATATAATTAATTATATTTCAATTTAATACAGGGATAATAATAAAAAATACTGAGTTCCTTAAAGGTATGAAGGCAGTTAAAAGGGTTGCCAATCATCCTGCTCAGTGCTACCATGAGTGCATTTCCAAGTACGTGGCTATGCAATGACCCACATATCCTTGCATGTGTTTACAGGGCTTCCAGTCAGGGGAAATTATCTTTACAATGCAATTGAGGAAATTGAGCTGGAAAGCATTGTGAGATAATGAATATGGAACAGCAGAATTTCATTTTGAAAGCCATTCTGAACTTTGTTGCATTCACATTAAAAAACAAACAAAAAACCCCCCAAAACTCCCCCAAACCACCAGGGGCTGTCCTCATCTAAATAAGACAGACTGTGGACGCTACCCGCCACCACAGGAAACAATTGAAAGCTGCCAGTTCAATAGGATACTAGAAGAGCTGTCACCCATTTCAGTGCTTAAAATTAGAAGTAGGTTTGGGCTACAGTCTCATCCAGCTTGATTTTGAACATATTTTGGAGAGAAAGGAAAGATTATTTTGTTAAGCTTGGCAGCTCTCATTGAGCTTATGTGTGACTGCTGGCTGATCCGAGGAAGATAATAATTTGTGGGCATGGAATATCATTAGGAATGACAGTGAGTCAGTGTGTAAGCTCCAGCTTCTGACCGCTTAAGATTTGAGGTAGAAATGTAACACCTCCCAGAAAACATAATTTATCGTCATGAATTTTTTTTTGCATAAAATAAATATAAGCAAACAGTTCATTGTTAGGAGCATGCCAGTTCAGAACTTGGAATTTTTAAACCGATAGGACTGTGTGATAAAACCAAGTTAAATTAAGCAGAAAATGCTGCTGATAATCAGGGGCCATATACACTTTACAAAATGAAATAAAACTGAAATAATCTGAAAGCCTTTAGATTCTGAGCAGAAGCTTTATTTTCCCCATGAGAAGCCAGCATTTCCTTTAAATGCAACTTATCAGGTCACCATTGGTTTCAGTGCAGTTACACCACTGATAACATTGACTTGTGAACATCTGGAACAATTATTCCTTCTTCTTGACTGAGCAGTGGGTAGCACAAACCTCAGGGAGGTATTACTAAGGACACCAAGCAGTATTGATTGTATACTCTCCACACATGACTCCAGAAGCATGTGGGGGGACTTGATTGCCATAGCGCTCTACTGGAGTAAGCAAACAGAATTTAGATTTCATTGCTGGCAAGGGAATGAGCTGGAAATTTAAAACCTACTGGGCTGTAAGCTGGCTACTAGTACTCTGAAGTGAAATCTTGGGCTTTTAATGAAAACATTTTATCCTACTTTGTAAATCTGAGGTACTCCTGTATCTTGGATGATGTGCATAGTTCTGAACATCTGCCTCTCCCACACCGCTCCCTTCTCAAAAAGACCATGGTAAAGCTAGAAAAACTTCGGAGAGGGGCAACAAAGATGATCAAAGATATGGAATCATTTTCTACAAGGAGCAGGTGGGAAAACTAGGACTCTCTGCTTAGAAAAGAAACAGGGGAGCAAACGTGGTAACAATCTGTGAAAACATAAACATCTTGGAAAAGATGCAGTTCTTAATTTCTTCCAGTACAAGAGCAAGGGGCCAGATGAAACTATCGATAGGCTTATGCAAAAGAAACTAAAGTGCATCTGTCCATGATAGATAGTTGAGCTATGGAGCTCTATGACATGACATGCTGTGATTGTTAAAATCTTACATGAGTTCAAAAAGCCATCAGGTAAATCAGTGGAATCCCCAAGGACTGTTAAATACAAGCATATCACTTTTGGCAGTGTAAGTCCTTGAACTGTAAAATATTGGAGGCTGGGAGAGTGTTCTGGGAAAACATTGCTGCCTGATTGCCCTGTTATAATATTCTTCCCTGAGCATCTGCTCTTGACCACCACTGGGGATGAGACATGTTCAGCAGAGGGACATTTGTTCTGACCCAGGACAATCATTCCTCTGTAAAGAGGTTAATCCTGTTGCAAGAAGGCTTTCTGGGATAAGAAAACTGCAAAAAATGCTAGGATAACAGAAGCCCCGAGAACATTGCCTCAGTATCCCTATAAGGATGCCAAGTAACTGTATGCTTCATTACCTACCTACAGAGACACTTGCACTTCTGAAAGGAAGAAGAAAATAGGCCATCAGACTAGAAATGTTAATCCAACAGCTCTCAAGTTCCTAATTACAATTGAGGAGCAATTATTAATAATTTAGTACTTCAGGTAAATTATAGGGCTATGAACTGAGTCAGTGTCACACAATTTTTGTGGCTTATTGGTAATGAGGAGCACATCTAAATCAAAGGTATAAGGCTAAAAATACAACATTGCTTTCTGCGATATATCAGCTTAGGAACATCACTGGAAAAAGAATTGGTGAGGGAGTTGTCTTTTCATTATTATTAAAGAACCAAAACCTCAATTTCATGTAACAACCAGATACTTTTTTCCCACCTCTTCCATATGCAGTCATTGAGAGATTAAAAGACAAATTTCCTTTTCAGAAGGTCGGTGCGTACTGAATGCTCTCTGACTCAGAGGTGCCCTGCTAGGTCATATAAGCAGCCTGGATAATATTTTGAAAGAAGCAGGGTTTTTTTCCTTTGAAAGCTTCACAGCATTCCAGGACATAGAGCATAATTCATTCTTCACTTTGCAAATTTCAATTAGACAGTCCCTTGCTATGTAATGATGAGTTTCACCCTTCCTACTACAGTTCATCCTTGCTGGTGCCTTGCATTCACAGAAACCCAATTATTCTGGATTAGCACCCTTCTATCAGTATGACATCTGGTTATCTCAAAGCGACGAGTAAAAAAATAACTTTTGGGTGTTTTTCCAAATTCTGAAAATTTGGACACATTTAGAAGCAACGGCATTTCAAATGAGAGCATGCAGATCAACACCTCACTACAGCAAAAGATCACTTATTGAGAATATGGAGTTGATTTCAGAAATGAAGATTTTGGCAGTAAGAGAAAGCTATTCATTTCAGGCTGACTACAATAAATTGGTTCACAATGGACATTTATTACTGTTGGGAATAGAAAGTACTTTATATTTATTTTATGTAAGGCCTGGACAAATGCTTGTCCCTTTCTGAAGACACACAGCAGCAAAAGAAAAATAAAAAAAAAGTTTAAAGCTAGCTGAAGGCAAAAACTTCAATGTTCTTTTTTTTACCAAGGATTCTTGGCTGATTACAAGTAATACCTTGTTTCCCATCCTCTTGCAGCCCGGAATGCCTTCCAGGATGAAGCAGGTACACGCAAGGAGAAAGGCAGAGTGCATAATGTGGCTGACACAGCAGCTTTATGGGATCTTACTTCTCCCCCTGCAGTTTCCATCGCAGGTATCTGGAAATGCAAAGGAAAGTTATCCAAGCATTGTGCAAATGAGAGCATCAGGGAGAACTGTGATTCTTGTTCACCGTGAGTTTTATGTGCATTTCTACTCCCAAGTAGCTATCTAACTGCCCTTTAGGATATTATTCTAATGTACATTAATTTTTCACCCAGTAAAATGTTGACATAATATTGAAAGGATGAAGGGTTCAGAAGACCGTATCAGTCTTGTTTTCACTCAACAATCTCCTGAGTAATACTTTTCATCTCTTGCTCTTTTCATGATTAAAAAATATACATTTATATTTTAGGGTTTAATCTCCCAGGAAAAGAAAGAGGTAGCAATAGTAGGAGCCACCTAGGCAAATTGCAAAAAAGTTCTGATAATCTAGAATAAAGAGAAAATGTAACTGTCATGCATTGTTACATACGGCATACACAGAAATAGGATTACATGGTTACCTTTGAGTAACTGCAGACAGTAATTAGAAATGCTGTCCTGTGAGTCCTATTGCTGTGAAGACAGCAAATATTGAGGTATCTAAATTATGAGCTGAAGTAATTTGTGGCAAATAATACTGAAAATTTTGCCTAGCAAATTCAGTGTGCGTAGGTACATAAAGGTATCCTTATGTAGCAGCTGCTGGAATGGGTGGAAAGTATATTGGCTTTACACTCCAGCTGAGAAGATTTATTAGAATTTTCAGTATTGCTTGTAGATCAGTTGTAACTAAAATATTTAGATCTGTTATTTTAGGATGTTAAATTTTTAATACAATGCATCAGTCACCAGAGATTTTATACCGTTTCAGTGGTGATGAAACATTACTTGAGATGGTAATCTCTCATTGGGAGGCAGACATGAAGTAAATATTTCTGTATACTTTCCATTTTATATGAACTACTAAAGAGAAGGAAGCACTGTTGTTTTTTTAAAAATAGAAACATTGCTGCAGTCTTAACTAACATAACATTAATAATGTTGCTATGGTAATGGTTTAAGAATTGCACTTGCTTTTATCTTACACATGTTAATTCAGAAGTCAGTAGGGATATCTCTAGGCTTATGAAGTTTTCTAAACATCAGCTATAAGTTTGACAGAATTAAAACACCTGCCACATAATAACCATGATGGGTGGGTCATCTTATTTTCTTCTGCCTTCTCTCTCCTCCATCCCTTTACAAATGATCAGATTTCATGTAAAGTTTTTATAAGGCTAGTACACTTAGAATTATCACATAACAAATCTGTGATGTATGCATTAGCCTGAATAACAGCTATTATATTTCAAACAAAGTATCCCTGCTCCTCTCAAAGAAAATTCTGTATTTAGACCAGAGGTCTTATATATAATGAATTAGATTTACATCCACTGTTTCCTTAGTCTGGAAAGCAATGTTAAAACAGTGTTAAAAATGAAACGTTGGAGTTTATTGATTTTGCTAACCCATCTGATTGCAAATATAATTTCTTGCTAATAAAAATTGCTGAAAATAAGTAGTAATTCAAATAAGATGTATAGATCTCTAGGCTATGTGCTGGTTTTGTCTGGGGTAGAGTTAATTTTCTTCATAGTAGCTAGTATGGAGCTGCATTTTGGATTTGTGCTGAAAACAGTGTAGATAACACAGGGATGTTTTAGTTACTGCTGAGCAGTGCTTACACAGAGTCAAGGCCTTTTCTGTTCCTCACACCACCCCACCAGCAAGCAGGCTGGGGGTGCACAAGAAGCTGGGAGGGGACACAGCTGGGACAGCTGACCCCAATTGACCAAAGGGATGTTCCATACCATGTGATGTCATGCTCAGCATATAAAGCTGGGGGAAGAAGGAGGAAGGGGGGGATGTTCAGAGTGATGGCATTTGTCTTCCCAAGTAGCTGTAACGCGTGATGGAGCCCTGCTTTCCTGGAGATGGCTGAACACCTGCCTGCCCATGGGAAGCAGTGAATGAATTCCTTGTTTTGCTTTGCCTGCGTGTGTGGCTTTTGCTTTACCTGTTAACCTGTCTTTATCTCAGCCCATGAGTTTTCTCACTTTTATTCTTCTGATTCTCTCCCCCATCCCACCAGAGGGGAGTGAGCGAGCAGCTGTGTGGTGCTTAGTTGCTGGCTGGGGTTAAACCACAACAGCTAAGATGCAAAACTAATTGTGCAAAATGTTTGAAAGGTTCTGATAGAATTTGCCAAACATTCTGTACAGTTTCGGAGAAAAAAAATTAAAGATCACATCTTCATCTGGCAGTACTGCTATTTACCTCTATGAGGGAAAGTCACAAACCAAAGTAGAAAACAATATTGTTACTTTATTTTTTCTAGTTGAAGGATGTGCTGGAAATCAACATCAGCTGCTTCAAGTGTCTATTAAATGTCTGCTTTCCCTATTCCCAGAAAGTCCTCTTTGCTCATATGCATCAGAACAGAAACAACATGTATTTAAACCCAGGATCCTTGCTGTCTTAATTCACATTAAATCTAGTTCACCAGTAAAAATGCCTCATAAAATGCAGTCTTGTCTAGCGTTATAAATACGTGCCATGAACTATTAGGTGTCTTTTTGTGATTACTGCCTCTGTAGCTAGCACTAGAAATCAACCAGGAACCTACAGGGGTTTCTTAGAAAGTAATCTGCTCCAAAACCTCATTTTCTGCCTTTGAGTATTTCTAAAGATTGATTTTGAGTAACTGCTGCTTCCTAGATCCTGGTCAAGGTCAAGACTTTGGTTGTTATGTCTGAGTATGACAAGAAAGTGGTTGTTCTGTGAAGCTAAAAATGTAAGTATAAATTTCAAAGGTACCCAGGTGACTTACGGTTTGTCTTCACAGATCAGTTAATCTACTGATCCCAGTAATGAGGGAAATAATTTATAGCACCACTTCCTTCCTGGGCAGCTACTAAATTGCAGCACACAAGCACTTGTAGATTAAATTCACAAAGATTAGCTTTAGTCTAGTAAGGTTAATCTCCTGAGGCTCCTCTACACTTACAGAAAGGAGGTAACTTTACCTAGAGGGGGACCCAGCATAGGATCCTTCAGCACAGAGTGAGGTTTTCCAGGCATGGAGTTAGTGTGAAGAAATCACTGCAGTGTAATTATGCTGTACTAACTATTCCATGCAGACAAGCATTTACAAGCCCATGCTTTATTTTCATCCAAAAATGCAAATTAATATTTAAAACTATCTGTTGAAATTCAAATTGACCTATTTTTCACTGATTATGCAAGAGATTTCATATGGTGTTTTGTTGAGAAACTCTGACAGATAATACTCGACTTTCTCCTTTACTCCTTGGATATCACTGAATTATTTGTAAAAGGTAGTTGTTCCAGTTTCCACTCTTCAGTACTGTATTTCTTATGTATTTCTTCTTACCAAGTTCAATCATTATTTTGTCGAAATAAAACAAATAAACAGACAAAAAGAAACATATGTATCATCCTGTAAGAGAGAGACACGGTTAACTATCACATCTGCAAAACCACAGAAATCTTGCCGCTTGGAAACATACAGATGGATAATTGACTAGGGATAATTACACTGCCAGCAGCTGAATTTATTGTGAACTTTGTCAGCTAAAATGTCATTCATGTCTCAAATGGCATAGTCAATTAAATCAATTATAAAATATGCAGCAGCTGTTAAAATGCTTCATTTTTACCATTCTGGGTTAAGTACATTGTTAAAAATCAACATTTTGAACCCATGAAGTCCATTATAGGGGCAGGTGCCTTCTATCACTAATTCTGCAATGGGAGTTTCTTTTTTCTTCCTTTGAAAATGTCCATCCATACAGTTCTATAGTGCACAATCAGTAGCATGATTAGTAAACAAAATATTTTTGAAACCTTTACGTATTCTGCTCTTTCTGACAATACAAATGGCTGCAGCTACATTTACAGATAATATGAAGAAAAATGGTGGCAAAACCGCCATTCACATATCTCTTCTCAAAGGAAGCTTATCCTGAGAAACAGGCCCAGAACATCTTATATGCCAAGTAAGCCCAAGCTGGATGACAATTACCACTTTGATAAACCATATATAGAACAAGAGAGACAAAACTTCATTATTTACCTTCTGTATGAAAAAGCTATAGCTATGTGATTAGAGGTTGTAACAACAAGTGTCTGTGGACAATTGACATTGAGAGACACTTCTTAACAAACACTTGACAGCATATTAGAGCTGCTTTTCTGAGAAGGATAAAAGCAAAGGCATTCATAATTAAAGCAACAGTTGTCCTTAATTATCTTCTAGCTGCCTGCGTGCTAGATTTCCTGAGGGACAAGAACCTGGAGATGGGTCATGTCAGATAGGCACATTACTCAAAAGAATACATACTTTCTGTAATTCATGCATTCCATACCTTTGTACAAACTAAAGGGCATTCCAGCCTGGACTAACTCTAGAAGAAAGACATATAGGGACTTTTGCTTCTGTTGCAGTGATGTAAAGTACAGGTCAGTAAGAAATGGGCTTCTCCCTCCACTGTCAAGTCATGTGGTGACCTCTGCATCTAAAGCAGTGGTCACCTACCTAAGTAGAATAACTTTCCCCAAACTGTCATTATTTTCAAAGTGGATCTTATCTTCTTCTTGTCAAGCACAAGAGCATTACAGCTTGCTGCCATTTGAAATACAAATGGGCAGAAGTTCACTGAGAAAGGTTCCTTGTCCATTTTTGGGACAAATTAATGCGCCCTTCCATGACCTTCCCCCAAAGACCAGTGAAACAAGGACCAGTGAATGCCCTCTAAGAGTGCTCTGCTAATCTCTCAAATTTGAGATGCATTCAGGGACTTAGAATGTCTAAGTCTAGAATGATCAGTAAATGATTATGAAGTTGATCTCCAGCTATCCCTTTCCTGTGCCCATTAACTGGTTTGGCTACAGTTTAACTTCTAGAAAGCCAGTCTTAATGGGAAGAAATCAAGAGAAGAAGAAAATCTATCTTCTTCTGATAATTGTTTGTCCACTAATTAATCAGTATTAAAGCTGTGTGTGTTTTCATATTGGATTTGTCTGGTTTTAGCTTCCAGACATTGTTTTTTGCCTCTCTTTTCTCTTATAGCTCACCAACTGCCTTAATAACAGAAATTTTCTCCCTAGGACAGTGTGAAGCAATTGTCATTAACTTTCTTTTGCATAAATTGTAGTGATTGAATTCTTTGTATCTCCCTCAGCAAGGCATTTTCTCTAGCCTTTGAATATTTTTCTGCACCCTTTGTGATTTCTCAGTAATGTTTTTGTGTAGCACGAACCCCCATTGCTACTCATTATGCTTGTATTGGTCTTACCATGCCATAAGAAGTGAAAATCACTTCCCTGTTGTTACTCAGTAATCCCAGTTATATTTCTTCTTTCAAAAGCATTTAAAAATGTTTTAAAACCACATGCTTTTGCATTTTTTTCAATATATATTCAGCATCTCACATTGCATACGTGTAGTTTTGTCTGCAGCTGAAAACAGTGCAGTGTGATTAACCCCTGTTTATCACGATAGGAATATTGCCCTGTCTTTTGCACTGTCCCTACTACTATTTACGATGCTACCACCCTTCGTTTTACCAGCACAGTTTATATGTAATAATTGTTCAGTTAATTCAGTGAAGTGCTGAATGTACTTGAAACACAGTATCGATCCCTGTAGAATATCTTTGGGTTGTGCTCTTCTGCCTCACTTTTAATGAACAGTTTTCAACAGCTGCCAGGTATGCCTTTCCTAATCATCTGATGTGCTCTCACAGTGCTGTGAAGCACTAACATTTTAGTTGGTACACTAAATGATAAGCTTCATTTTTAAGGAACGTGAAGCATTCACAGCGGCAAAAGAATTTGTTTTGAAGAGTTTTGTTTTGAAGAGGACTTCTCAGGTTTTCCTCTCCCCCCACTGACCTAAGTCTCTCAGCCATCCCTTTCTTCCTCTGTCCTCTATCCACCTTTTGGCCGATCCTGGCAGCAAAAATTCCCATAGGTGCTAGGTTAATGATGCTACCAGTTTGGTAAGAGCTATCCCACCCCTGTCAAATACAAGTGCTCTTCCATCCTGCTGGTCTGATTTATTCTATACCTAAGGACCTAAAGGAAAGAGTCCCTGCTTTCCATTAGTAGGCTTGTACTAATCATGTTTGGTTTTTTGTAAGACCAGATTAAAGGAGGTGGGCCCTGTGCTTTTCTCCCTTTCTGTTCCAAGGCTGTCCCCAACAGACTTCTGTCCTCTTCATGAGCTTCAAAGGTTGCTTCTCCTTCTCATTGAACTACTTTCTCCTGACTTCTTAATTTTCTCTTTCCACAGCTCTCTCATCATCTCCCTTCTTCCAGTGTCTCCCCTCATCCCTTTTTTGTTTCCTTTGACTTCCCAGTACGCTAGACATAAACGCTTCTTCCACCAGGATTTGCAGTAGGTTTTGCTGTTTCCATACATTTACTGTTCCTCACAAGGAGTCCTTCCTGAGTTTCTCATCTAGGAAAATAAAAACCCTGCAATGAGTAATGGCCTGCTCCCATCAATCTCTATTAATAAATCAGAATTTCCTTTTGGTGAGATTGAGGAGAGCCCTTCAGATGGGAGAAATCTGTGATCAGTGCAATCAGCAACTAAACTATTATTACCAAGCTCCAAGTCACTTCTTTAATTCTCTTGCTTACTGATGTGAGATTAATTAGTTTATTGTAGTGATCTAGGAAGGAAAGACAGTTTTTGCTACCTGCAGGCTGCTGAAGAAGCTGGTTTCTAACATGTCGCCTTCCTTCTCTCTCCTTTCTTTGCTGCTCTTTTATTCAGCTAATTCTTTTCTTCTTTCAGCTTGGGAAAGCTAGAGTGGAAAAAAATGGAGGGAGCAGGGTGTTTGGTAAGCTCTGGATCAGCAAATGCAAGAACACATGAAAGTGTTTTCTGTGTCTGCACATTTTTCTCCCCATTTCCCTCTGAACTTTCCTTTACTTGAGGCAATCAGGGACTTCCTGAACTCAGTACAGAATTTGATTCTGATCTTGCTTAAACTGAGGGAAACAAGAATTGCACTTCATGATATTAAATTAGAAGAAGATTTGGGCAGCTGACATTAGAATCAGGCTTATGCTGCACATCCAAACTTCTGATTTTCTGTTAAACTGATTAGAGGAAATTCCTCTGAATTTCTGTTAACCTGGTTAGAGGTACTTCCTCTGAAAGTTTCTGTAAAACCTGCTTGAAGATCTTCCTCTGAATTTCTTTAATCCTGAGAGAATTTGCAGTTGCTTCAGAATCATAATTTTTTGGGATGATTTTCCTTAGTGTGTTTTATGTTACGATTGTTAAGACAACATTTAATTTCACGTGAGTTCTTTGTGACCTTACCCCAGGATACCATGAACTTAGTTAACTTTAATTGAATTAATGAACATATCATTCAAAGTACTGTTGTGGAAATAAAGGGTTGCTTTTTTCTTTTCTATTCTTTTTTAATCTGTAAGGTAAGAGAGCCTGTCCTTTTCTGGAGCAAATAAAAATTCCTATTGCCAGGCAGGAGCAACATCAGTAGTTTTGCTTATTTGGATGTATAATGCCTTTGACCTGATCTCCAGTTGCCTATATTTCAGTCATTTGGGCAAATGCAAATGCAATCATGCAAAAATTAAACCAAAGCCAATGTTGTCTTGTACAGTCCAGCATAATTAAAAGCAGTAGTTATAACCACAGGTATTAGGTGTTTAATATGGAACTTAGATTTAATTTTTGTGCTTTTGCTTGAAGTTACAATCCTAAAACCTCAGGCACCTGCCACCAAACCCTAGATGTGCCTTTCCATACCTTTTACCTCCACAGGTTTTACTTTGATTTCTGAGAATTTTTCTGTGCGTTCCCAGAAGTTTTCCATTTTGACAGCAAGGCCATTTTAATCTCTCTCAAATCTAAGGCCAGTAGTATTTCTCTGAGAAGTAACCACTTTTTTCCTGCTGGAAAAAGGGAAAACAGCAAGAAGAGAATTTGCAATATGTTCTTTCTGAATCACAGTTTAGATAAGTGCTTACCATATAACTTAGTTTTCTATGAAGTATAGATTTGCCTTCAAATGCTGAATTAAATTATAATGAACTGCAGTATTTATGATTAGCTTTAATATCTCCAGTTTTAAAAAGTAAACACGCATGTACAATATAAGAGAAAATAATCTTCATCTGAAGCTTTACTTTAGCAGAATCAATATATTTAGAAAACCGTCTACCACTGTTTAAACAAAGAAAATATTCTGATACTGCATTTGAGGTAGTATTTGACATAATATGGTCCAGACGTTTTAAGACATTTAAGAAAACCAGGTTTAAAGTCAGTAAAATACCACTAATATAAAATTCTTCAAGTACACACCAACATTTTAATAAAACTCTCAGTTTATAATACTTAAACCCAATCCATATTCAGCCTTTGGTCAAGATTCAAGATTAAAAATATCTTGAAAATTTGATTTTTTTGTTAGACTGTGGCTGAATTTGATGAAAGTAATTTTGTTTCCTTAAATCAAGATAGTAAGTCAGGTATCTAAGAGCTATTATACACCAATGAAAGAAATCTTTTTTGATTTCTTTATCACAATTTGTTTTAAAGTGATACATTTATGACCAGAGAATGCTTCTTCATTTCTGAGCTGTAATTTACCATTTTATGAATGCATTCTTGTCCTAAATTTCATACTGAACAAGATCAGATTGTCATAATTATGAGATTACTGCATAAAAAAAATACTTGCTTTCAGAAACTGAAAGTCTCCATCCTTTGTACTCATCCTTCCTTTAAAAAAAATTTACAAAATTCTACATGGACTCACTTGATGTTCAAAGTAATTTCTAATAACTGGAAAACATTTTAATGTCCTTTAATTACAAAGTGCTAGCCAGAGAGATTGTCCATTCTGTGCTAGCAGAAATGAAATATTTTCTAGAATTTTGAAAGTCTTCTGATGACTGAGAAAAAGTGATTGGGTATCAAAAGATTCAATTTTCAGAAGCAAATGATAACTTATGTACAATGTACTTTGTTGTCTTAAGCAGATCATTAGTTGGACGATTAGCTAGAAGCAAAGTCATCCTCCTTTGGCATTGATTTGTAGATAGAACAGCCTGTCCACCTCATTTGCAACCAATGACATTTATTGTTAATACACCTTTTCTTAATATGATTACTATGTTGCTGTTTTTAAAATAATTAACTAAACAAAGTAGAATTATTCTTTCAGCTGTATTTTAAATAACATATTGGAAATATTTTAATACTTTATGTCTTAAGACAGTAGCAATCAAAGGAAATTAATTTCTTGATCAATTTTTAATTGTTTTCTCCACTGATAGGGTAAGCGCAGTTTCAAAATACACAGCTAAAAATAGGTATTTCCAAATATAAAGGAAAAAAAATCTAATCCTCTGTCCTACACCAAAAATGGTAACCGAGTTACCATTAACATACAAGCTTTGGCTTTTCTGGGCTCTGCGACAGCCCGCTAAGTTCTATGAGAGAAGGTTTGAGATCCATGCAACAGGCCTAGTTTCTGGTGAAAGTCTCACTAAAATAACAACTTTCCCATTAAAGATGTCAGATTCAATAAACAATTGTACTGGAATACAAAGGATATAGAGACCATGGTATTTCTAGGGCTGTTGAGTCTTAAACAGTGTGCAGTCCTCATTAATTTCAACTACACAGAGTGATATTTCAGATGAGGCTGCATAGTAACTTGCTATGTACAAATACTGTTCAGAGGAAATACTGAAGATGAATAAACCCAACGCATTTTTTATTGGTTAAGGCCCTCCCCTCAGATGAAAGAAGGTCAGGCAGAATCTCTGCTCCAAATAATATTTAGCTGTTCATACCAAGAGGAATGGTTTCAACAGGAAGAAAGCATCACACTGAAAAGTGGGAGCAAATATATTCCCTTGGGAAGCAGATGATGAAGGTTTGTGTACAGGCTACAGTCTGAAATGGATACAAACACACCCAGAGAAATGGATGATTGTCATGTTCAGCTATCTTTTGTGCAGGTAGGCAAGCCCACAGCAAGCAGAGTTTTGAGGATCTCAGCAGTGTGATAAATTTTCAGGTAATTTTATCCACATAGATACTTCTATTTTTTGTTGAAATTTTCCTATTTTTATATCTTCACTAGTATTTCTTCATCTCTAACTTAATTGGAAAGACATTTCTGAAAGGTTTTGCACCAATAAAAATCTTCCAACTAAGCACACTGGTGGTTTCTGCTGGAGGATGGCATGTTCCTAAAGTAACTCTTCTGTTAACAAGGAGGAGAAGGGAAGAGACTTCTCCACAAATCACTATTACCATCAATACTTTTTTGTTGGTTCAAAGCTGTGTTGTGGCTCATCAGTTACTAGTTCTTTTGCTTGACACAGAAGGTGGTTTGATGATCATCATACTTTAATTACTACATGGGGAATTGCTCTGAACAAGACCATGACTCCCAGTAGCAGTATATTTTGTTAACTGATTTTAGTTGTGCAAGAGAGAATCTTCTCCAGTAGTTTCCACTCAGCCTTCTAGCACCAGGGCAGAACCAGGACAATTTTCTTTTTAACAGGGTCAATAACATTATAATGAGATTCATGAACAGTGTTGCCATATGTCCTATGGAAGCTAGACTATGATTCACGGCAAAACATAAAAAAATTTCAGGACAATTTTCTGGAGCTCATTTGCTTTTCCCAGACTATTCTGTTCTATACAGGTTCTTTACATCACTTCAAGAATTTGAAAATTTTCCAGTGTTGTATTTATCTCCATGACTAATATCTGTCTCTCAGCATTTCTTCCTTATCTCCCACATCTTCTCTAGAAGAAAAGAAACAGTCTGGTCAGTGGGCTGTTTTTTTAGGACTGATTTTCACTTAGTCTAAAATACCTGTTTTCAGTTTGATGTGTCTACATTATTGGAGGCAAGGTGAAAACTATCTTTGAACGTAAAATGAAAAAATTGTGGTACATTTTTATTTCATACGGGAGTTAGTTCTACAATCTTGGAAAGTCTCCCAAGGAAGGAGTCTCTGTAGTTACAGATGTATTATTTCAATATACTGTGACAGATGCACTCCGCCTGTTTGAACTAACTGAACTTTGGTCCAGGCACATGCTCAGCAAGTAGGCCTCATCAAAGTTAATCCTCTTGTGTAAGGCTATCAGTGAGAACTCAGCATCAAGCCAAAAAACCACCCAGTTTGGCTGGAGACTGGGCTGATAAGCAACCAAAACTGTACTAACACAGCAGAAAATCTGACTACACATCAACCACTTTACACTATAAATATCTGCAGCCATCAGGGCCCATTGAGCTCTCCCTCCATAGCAGCTGGTAGCAAGGTGGTGATGTCCCCTTGAGTAGGGACACCTCTCAAGGTTACCCCTCGAGGCTGAGAGATCCTTTACCTGACACCAAACATCGGTGGGTTGGTAAGTGACATTTTTTGCATGCATGTAACATTTAAGATACTTATAGTAAGCTTAAGTGATAATCTTTTTATCCCATACTAACTTTAAGTGTAGTAAATAATGGAGTATTGACCACCAATCCATCCATACTTATTAAATATTTTACATACCTAAATTTACTGATCAGAACTCAATAAACTTACTACTAGATCAGATCTGTCTGAGTGATCTCTGACTCTTCTCCTGTGACATATACCCAACAACTTTGCTGACCTTAAGTATCTCAGAGCTTTAAGCAAACCTAGAGTTATAAGTGATCCTTTAAATCTCATGGGCTCAGATTATTAAATAACCTGAAAATATTTTTTGTTGGCTAATTGATTGGTTTCATGTTAATTATGTGAGCTGGATGGCCAGTTTGAAATTTTTAGGGAAAAAAAGGGCAAAGAATTCACCCAATGTTTATGCTTTCATTTAAATGATAGTGTAGGCTCCTGAAGCACATTCAGCACTTTCTCTAATTCTGCTAGTGCTGTAGTTAGCTCCAAAGTGCTATTGACTTCAGTGGGAGCAGAATTAGTACAGTGTTGACAACTTTCTGGGAAAACAAAAAAGAATATTTACAAATAGAAGTCTAGTTTGCTGTTACTTCTTATCTGTCAACTCCTGCCACCACTAAATTACATATGACTTGCCTTAAGTGATGTTCAATCGTTAAATTTTTTTGAGAGACCCAAACCAGGAAAAGTTTAATGAGGAATCTAAGTTCAAGTAAGGCTAAAAAAAAGGAAGAAGATTGCTGTTCATGCCTTTGCTGTCTATTGACTCTTGCTTTCCTTTTCCCCACAAAATTCAGACAAAACATATAGAGAAATCTTAACTTTTAAGTATTGACTGGAAATGTCAGAATGAACTGTGTTCTCAGATGATTTATGACATAATGTTTCAGATAGCTCAATTAACCAAACCTTTCTTAGGATTCATGTCCAAGCACTCTATGTCCTCACACAGGCAAACTAGGATCAATCCTTCAAAGCAACATACCTGTGAATATGTCTCTGCAAGTCCAGGGTAGTCAGGAGGGACTCAGTGACACCGGGGATTTAAATTGCTCAAGAAATATGTTGCTGTGCTAAATCATATGCTAAATGATTCATCTCCAAGACACTATCCAAAGTTGCCAAAAAGAAATAATCAAGTCTAAATGGAACTGAAGCACCAGGAACTCAAGTGTATATTTGTGAGATTATCATATATTAGTGAAACTCTTATGAAATCTGAGGAAATCAAGTTCTAAATCTATTGGGAAGCACTCCACTGATTAAAATACATTATAACTCCAAAACTGAAGTCCTCTTTCTTCCTAGTGGTAGATTGATCAGGAACTTACGAAGGGTCTCTCAGATTAAAATCATTACAACTGTATAAACTTTTTTCTTCAGCCTTGCTCACAGTTATTTCTGCCCTTTCCTTGGTTAGCTTTTATCTTTGTTTTCTACAAAACAGTTTGCAGAGCCAGAATTACGTTAAACCCCATTAATGACTATCTAGAGCAGTTAGCCTGTTGGAATGAGTTCAGCGTTGGAACACGCTGTATTTTACAATCATTAAGAGCTGGCATGTAAGAAATTATTCTCCATGGAACTGAGTTTCTCTTGGCAGCTTGCCTAGCTACTCCAGCACCTCACAGCAGAAAGAAACCATCTCAGCTTGATACTCCCCATGGATGCTTCCTGCGCACACTGAGGGCATGCATACACTGTGGTGTTGTGTGGTAGTATCCTAGCTAGATTTCAGTGAGAATCTTTAGAAGTAGCAAACGGTAGAGTTGCAGTCTTCTTTTGCACACAGTGGTTTCTCTGGCTCAAGAAACTGTGCAGTGTTGGCAAGTACCATGCAAACACACAAATGTACCAGGAGCATCCACTTAGTTTAGAGCAAAGAGCAGATATAACTTTATATCATGGCACAGGACACAGTCATCTGTGCAGACAAGCCCTTGATTGTGATAACAGCTGTGCTGAGGACAGAAAATGTTAATTGCTAGATGCTTTGTGTGTTGAGTCAATGACTGAGGAGGGAGTGAAGAGAGAAAAGTTGCGTGCCAGGCCACGCAGTCCGGAGGGTGAACCACCCAGCTCACAGTGGAGAGAGGGCATGGGCCCTGTGAGCTGTATGCTCTTTGTTATGTAGTACCATGATTTCCACAGAGGGATGGGAGATTGCTGCCAGCTCTAGTTTAGCAACATCTGAGCATTACAGTTTTGATATTATAGAATAGAATAGAATAGAATAGAATAGAATAGAATAGAATAGAACAGAACAGAATAGTTCAGTTGGAAGGGGCCTGCAATGATCATTTAGTCCAACTGCAAGATTTATGGATTTGAACTCTCTTGGACTAGGAGGATGCTGAACCAAGATGTCCTGTCTCTTGTGTGTGTACTCTCATCACTAAGCTGCCCCGGTGGCCCAGGCCGCAAGTTCCCTGACAGAGGTGGTGGGATGGGTCCAGGCTACGAGGGCCTGCCCTGCCACCCCCGCAGCTCCTGGCCGCCAGCGAGCTCCTGGCCCTGTGGCAGCCTGACACCTGGGCTGTTTTAAAGGCAATTTATAGACCTGCATTAATTACAGGGCTAACCTCATTATCCCCAAATGCGACAGAGCACAGAGAGCTCAGAGGCAGGGCTGCTGGTGTCTCTGCCTCATGGAGGCCACGTGCCTCCTTCTGCAGACTGCAGCAGTTTGGAGTGTGTGCAAATCCAGGTATTTTGGGAGATTTCAGGTTCAACTGTGGATGTACCTGATGAGTGTAGATACTTCCAGGATTAGGCTGCAGTTGGATAGGTGATGAACAGTTTAGGACTTAGGTAGTTTTTAGCCTTTTTCTATCTTCTCTGTGTTTCTATTTGGTTTTGTTTTTCATTTGTTTGTTTATTTTTTAATCTATCCCTTACAATTTCCATCTTCAAACAATGAGGAGAAAGGGGAGAAGTTGTCTGAGTCATAATTAACGAGTTAATCTGCTCTTGTGTGCTGTAGCTATGTCTTTTTCATTCTCTCTTTGATGTTTCATTAACTAATTATTGGAACATATGACAATATTTGTTTTCACATTATCTAATTTGATTAGCAGTAAATTATCGTTCAACATTTTCACTGCTGACAGAGGTCTGAACAAAAGCATGCTGGAACCGGTCCAGACACTACTGGAAGTGGGTGGAGTTAGAGGCAATACATTTCCCTTCAGCCAAAATACTCCAGGGCAAATATTTTTATCTGATGTGTAATGTTAAATAGTCTGTTATCTTCCCCCTCCCTTTTCAAATATACTCTTAAGACCACCAGTGTACATAATCCATTAACTGGCAAAACAGAACTATCTCTTGTTACCCTTTCATCAATGTATATATGAAAAAGATTAATGTTGTTCATACTTCAGCTGTTTTAGTCTTTTTTTTTTTATGTAGTTAGTTAGAGCACTGCTCTGATTTTTGTCCAGCAAACACTTAGAAATATATCAGCTGCTTTTGCTTTGGACTTTAAAATCCAGGTAGGGAAAGATTTTTCCAAACTTCAGAAAACGCTTCATATTTCAAAACTTTTCTCAGTCTGTAGTGAAAGTAAGATGATCTGACAATGTCTGCAAACCACAAACTTGGAAGTAGACGGTAGTAACATGATGCAGAATTCTCCTTAGTCAGGATTAGTGCATTAACTGTCTGGCTACTCTACTGTTGGATCAATTCTGCTTGGATTAAACACAAAAAGATTTGAATGTCTTCTACATCTGTCTCATTTCAAAGAATAATCATTTATATGAAGTGGACCACCATCATTAGTTAAGAATGAGGCTAAGGGCTCAGTTCATTTATCTGAGGTACATTTCCAAGGCCATCTGAGCTAAATTAGCATATCATAGGTTTGATGGGGCTGACAGGTTATAATACAGGACTTGGAAGAGTCTCACGATCTTTTGGAATGGCATCTAAAAGCTAGGTGGGAGACCTGTAACTTTAAATTACTGCCTTGATATATGAAAGGAGGGATGGAAGGGATGTCAGTGCAACAGGTAGGCTGCACTCCCAATCCTCTTTAGTGGCCTTAATCCTTCAGGATTGGATCCTGTCAATATCTCTGAGGGACTGCTGGATTTTTATGGTGCTTTTCCCATGCTCTCCGGAATAAAGAAAGCTTTCCCAATTACCAATAGGTGTGTAAAATATTTCTTACTTTCCCGAGGGCAGGAATGTCAGCTGCCCATCCAGTGCCTGGGGTGTGAATTCTGTTTATCTTTGGATGCTTTGCAAATGATGCTTGGGATTTTTTTTTATTTTTTTTTAAGATGTTTCTAGTTCTCTGACATTAACCTGTCACACCCCCAGGATAGAAATGCTTTTCTGTTATTCAGTTACCTTGAAATCACTCTTAACTCAAACTAATTCGAGATAAAATGCATCTTAAAAGTGTTAAGCTCACAATAGCTGAATAGACAGACTTGCTACAAGTATTTATAAAAGTCAGAGGTGATGGAATGAAAATTCTCATTCCTTTATCCATGTGACTTCCTAAAGACTTTTCTGACATCCATTTCATCAAGAATTCTTTCTTTCTGCAAGCCTTAGATCTCCAATTGTGTCCAATAAAGAACTTCTCCAAAGCATGCCAGCTCTTACTTTAAAAAAAAACCCCAAAAAACCACTACAATAAAATCTCAGTCTTTAAATCCATTCAGGTAAATTTAATCTTTCTCCATGAAACTTTTTAATTTCTTTCTTATTCACAAGACAGTCTTACCATTCCTCTTAAATAAAGTAGTGTCAATTCCTACCCTTATAGACAATATTTTTGTAAGACCAGATGTCATTTCCTGTGCGTGACTGATCAATTAACAGCCTTTTGTCTCAGGAGGGATCAGTCGCCTTCTTTGATAACTCAAGATACGCCTTTCAGTGTGAAGTGTCTTCTGCTGAATCTTATATTTTATAATAACCTGTACTTTAATGAAAATAGTTGACACAGAAATCTAAATGGGTGAATGGGTGTAGCTCATTAATGGATTTTAATTAAAAACAGGCATGATGGCAGGTAACCTCTTCAGAATGACAACAGGCTTGAGGTGATTAATCTGCAGAATTTTCTTTTAAGGCTACTGTAAAAGGCCTTTAATTTCTTTGTGTCATTCCCTCTTTCCACTTACTAGTACTGTGCTTCTGAAAAGAACATCAGGGATTCTACAGAAAGAGCCTTAAATAAGGAATACCTGGAGTTTGGGAGGAAGGGGCTTTCTTTGGGTAAGGAATCTTAGTTAAAAAAGGTCTCTGCCTGTGAGCAAGGATTTTGTCCAAGGATTGCTTTGTACTTCTCTACACGGGGATTCTGCACTGAGTTTTAAGAGTTTGACAATCTAAATCATAATGGAAGGAGCACTGAAACCACACTGAGGATTAGTTCAATCAGTACAGGCATGATTTCAGACTGGAGATTAATTTTCACTGTCCTATCCTGCAGCTGTGGAAACAGATCCAAAATCATGGAATCCTGCCCTGCAGTTATTACTTGGGAATCGATACATTATTTTTGATCAAGCACTAGTTACAGAGAAGCCAGCTACCCCTCTGAATTTTTCTGGTTTGGAGGTGACCAGTCAAAAAGAGCCACTCTGATCCTCCTTTTGTTCATAACTGAGAGAATTTATGGGTGGGTGCAGTATTCACCAGAAAAGGCTCTCACACTCTGTAACTTGGATACTTATAATTCAAGGGTGGATATTTACCTGACCCAGTGTTTGATGTCTTGATTGGTATTTTGTCTTTTCCTCATTTCTTGTGCATGACTAGCTGTAAACCCTGATTTCATATGTTGTTTGTTGAAGGTTTTTTTGTGATGATTCTCCTCCCACTGACTTAAAAAATTGTTGTAGTTAGATTGCTTTTGGTTCAGGATTCCCAAATGATGCCAAGTGATTGAAAAATAAGCCTCCTGCAAAGGATTTAGTTTGAGTCACCAGAGTCAGAGATAAGAACACTGATGAGAAGAGGTCCACTGGTTAGACTGGTGCAGACATCAGCCTGTTGGTGTCCAGAAGTCATCTGTGTCCTGAAGAAGTCTGTGTCCTGATCACAAATGACACTGGAAAGGGGTGCCCAGAGTCCAGTTTTCTGTTTTATACGGTAAAATAATAGATTCTGGTTTCCAAATATATTGAAAGCAACTGATCCATACTATGGGTCAAAAATCCATTTGGCTGCTCTTGACACTTGGAGAGGATAGATTTTAAAACGATTTAACAACTAATATGAAATGGTACAATTGAAGTCTATTTTAAAATCAGTACCCATATGTACCTCTATGTTTGATGTTTCTATAAAAGTATTTCAAGAATTATTTCATATTTTATTGGTTTTATTTCCTTGGGCAGGGAGAAACAGCTTGAGATTTTGTACCTTTCTGTAGAGTCAGGCCCTCTGCTTCTGTTTCTTTAGTGAATAATTTTTCTACAGGAAAAATGATCAGATTTCTTCAATCAATTTAGATGTGTTCTGTCCCTTTGCCTCACCTACCTTGGTATGTGTGCTACTTTGGCATGTGTGTCTGAATAATTTTTCTCTCTGGTATTTACTTACTTGGTATTAAATACTGGATATTTCATTCTACTATTTTCTTTTCCACTTTAATCTGTGAGAAGACAGCAACCTGGAAAGATTTAAGGTTGACTATGACTTGTGCTGGGATAGTGGTCTAGGGAAGGGGAAATTGTGTTCAGTGGAAGAGGCTCTTTCTTTTATTGCTGGAGGCACATCCTATTGCAGCTATCCAGCTATGATCATTCGAGTTACTCAAACGTTACATTGTGGCCTCCTGAAAAACAGATGAATAAGGCTTTGGCATTTGTTCTCTTCCCAGGGTAGAGAAACTATGCCCCAGCCCCACTCATGGACAAGGCCGGCCAGCTTTCTGCTGTCACGCTCAAACCTCATAACCCTAGAGCGGCTGCGTTGCTCTTGTCGAGGCAGGGCCTGCATCACCTCTGGTTGAAAGTGGTGACCCTGACTCCTGAAACTTTGTAACTTTCAGCCTTGGAGGGAAGGGATTTTTCTTGCTCTGATAGTACAACATTACATTATGCTTTGTCTTACTTACTTGCTGGCATAGTGATTTTGTTCTTCAAAAATATCCATATTTGTCAAAGCCTTTTAATTATTTTAGATCTTTTTCTAAATTCACATAATTCATTTGTACTCTGCTACCAATCATTTAGTAAACAAACTAGCAAAATATCATAATTTAGTTGATACATACATACATACACTTTCCATTTTGAAGGTCTTCCCTGTCTTGATTTGTTGGTAGAGGACTAATTCAGTATGCAGCCATGAAATGCATGGAGCCAGGGTTATTCTTTCCACTTGAAAATAAGAAGTTTTGATACAGTTTCTGGAGCTAGGAGACTGCTTAATTTTCTTCATCACTGCTCTTTATGTCACACATCATAACCATAATCTGTTTATCTAAGGGCTAATTAGGTTTTCATTAGCAACTCCAGCGTATCACTTTATCAGCAACAATGTATGCATTCAACATGTAGAGCGTCTTCTATATAAATTGCTTTAGCAATATTGTATATTACTGAGTTATGCTATTATAATGTTAAACATTACATGCCCAGATAAATTGAAACTCTGAGGAATACAAATGAGTGCTTTGTCTAGACATTTTTATTCAACTTTATACTTGGAAACTGAAATAGGGAACACTCTGCTAGGTTTCCTTTGTATCTCTATGTGTTTGTATGTATATAGGACAGTGTACACACACACACACACACACACACACAGAGCTACAAATTAAGTTTTTACTACCATTAAGTTAAAGTCTTAAAGCACAAGAATCCCAAAGATTAGGACAAAGGATTTTTCTGAATTTGTGGATGGGACCTGGAAAACAGTGAAACTATGACTTGTTCACAGTGTAGAAATAGATAGTTTTATTAAAGAAAAACAAATTGAAAAAAAATCCCTATTATATAAAAAGAAGGAACTGTGGCTTGTTCACTTTGCACCACAAACACAAAACCTTCCTTAGGATACATTCTTGGTGCTACGTAAACCTGTAAGAGATGGCAGGAACTGACAAGAGGGATGGTTATTGCATTGTAGCAAGGAGATGTAGAGTTGGAACAAAAGAAGCAAGAAGGAGAGCCAAAGGAGGATTCTGGATTCTGAGTTTTCTGGCAGAATTTGAATTCTCTTGGGTCTAGAGGCAGAAAATTACTCTTTGAGAGGCAGTGACATGGTAAACTTCCTCAAGTGTTTTGGGTTTTGGCAGGAAAAGAGGTATTGAGGATGTAGGTAGTTTTAGGCGAGAGGAAATGTCATTACAGGTTGAAGACTTCAGCAGAGATGGCATCAAATCTGTAGTACGAGCAGGCAACTGTACCAAAATGAGAAACCACCTTGCTGATACTTTTTAGTGAGGGGGGAAGTAAAAAAAAAAAGAAAAAAAAAGGAAAAAAAAAAAGAAGTTAGAAGATTAAAAAGTATTCTAACAATGTTATAGCAAAGATAAACTGGAGGGCAACATCTAGAAAAAAGAAAGGATTTGGGTTGGTGGTGGGACTTCTTTTCTGCTACTGAACTGTATGCTTGTGAAGACATACTGTATTCCTTATGTTACACCTTCTTATGCTGCACAAGTTCAAATGACTCATTGTCTAATACACTGAAAGAAAAAGACAAAATGACCAGTAGCAATGATACATCTGTACAGCACTCATAAGGTTATCAAAGCATTTTATTTTCATGGAATCCCTACAAGGGAGCTAATATTTTCCTGAGGGAAAGAAATTGAGCTGGACAATAGCCTTCTTGGCAAACAGTCATATGACAGAGAGCTGACCTGGGGTTACAGTGAAAGCTCTAAAACATCCTGTTGACAATATTGTCCAAAGATGTGTGTGTTGTATACTACTAAGAGTATAACATATGTTTCTCAAGATTAATATGGAGTTGTACTGTAACATTTCTCAATAACAAAATGAAATATATTGCTAATGCACTAATAGCCAAAGTAGAATAAAATAAATATGCATGAAAAGGTAGTTAGCCGAATGCGAATCGGCTGCATGGCACTAAAGATTTAGACTCAAAGGTCTGATAGTCACATTTTATGGATTTCACTTCTAGTAAATCATTCTGCTTACTGCTGTGGCTTTTTCTGCTGCCAGGTGGTAGGTTTCCTAGTGGTGTCTGAAGAGTGAAAATAACTACAAAGGCATTTAGTGTAGAAATAGACAGTTTTATTAAAGAAAAACAAATTGAAAAAAAATCCCTATTATATGTAAAGAAGAAACAGGTAATACCTGAGTAAAAGGAAGAAAAATGGAATAGTTAAATAAAATGTATTCATTAACTAAAAAAATTTAAATACTAGAAGTGAATATAAGCTAGTTTAACAAAATGAAAGAATTTGCAAAAATTTAAGCCTTTGTCTTGGATTCTGGTTGGCTATGATTGTCAGTTTAAAAAAAAAAAAAAAAGAAACCAAAAAACAAATAGAAGTATTAACATGAGTCAAGGTTCTACACACATTATTCTGTTTCTGGAGAGTTTGTGAATATCAATCTGTTATTCCATAATTGAATAGTTCTGTCTTTTTAATGCTCTATTACATTTCATTATTATTTAATTTTGTTACCTCTTTTGGACTAAATTATTTTTCCTCCAGTGATCAGTAAAAATATATCTGCATTATTCATGGATTTTTTTTTTTTTAATTTTCTGTGTTTAACTCTTATTTGCACACAAAAATCCTAAAGCCTTTGTCTGGGCTACAGCAATGAACTTTAAATGCTAGTTTTGTAAAGTTGTGGCCCTACTAACTCAAATCACATTTGTTAAACATTTGCAAAATCTAGTACTCTTCCAAAGTAATTTGTTGAGATTTCTTCATCCTGAAATCATTTTCCTGTTATTCTCACACCAGAAAAGGTGCCATTCACCAAAAGCTGTGTTTACTTGTGGAGAGGAAAAAATATTGCAGCTTTCTGCTGATACTTGGTTAACTTAGAAGGAAAATATCTTTGAAAGACTATTCTGGAAAATTAACTTTCTACTCGTTATGGGTGTTGCTTCCACTGCTGTCACTATTGCTACAGTCATGCCATATAAAATACTCCTTTTCTGCTAGATACATAAAATTATAAGTTCAGAACATGGCAAGTTCATTTTTATAACTGTGACTGGTAACCAAGATCTTTGCTGGAGGCATTTCACTCTGTAGTGATAGTTTGTTGCCAAATTGTGTCTTTTTCCCAAATGCTGCCAGTAAACTACTCCATACCACGGTACAGGGTCCACGCTGTCTTTGTTCAGCTCATCAGGAAAGTCTCTCTCCTCACCCTACTCCCTTGAGGAGTGGAAATCTCCCCTTTCTCTCCATGTGAAGTTGGAAGCATTATACAAACATTATTACTGTTCTGGTTCCTGACTTATGTATGAAACTACTAGAAAATAATATTCATGTGTCAATTGCTAGACAAAAAGCCCGTAGAAGGAATTGTTTGAACTGTAAAGCAGGAGGAGCTGCGTGAAGCCTATGTGCTGAGCACCCAGGTTCCTATCACAGAAGTTTCTGGTATCTCTGTTCCTTTACAAGAGTTTAAACAAATTGGTAACACTCCTGCCACATGTAAACAACTTACCTTGATTGTCCCTTGCTGAAGTTTCTGGAATAGACAAAATTTCCAGGAGTCTTGGTTTTGTAATTTGCAAGTTGTCATGTGTTGTTTTCTGAATGCAAGAAATAAAAGGTGGTAAAATGCAAAGATTTGTTAAAAGTAGCCCTACTTTAAATCAATGCCTGAAGGGCCATTTGCCAGGAGGAGAGCTGTGATGAAACATGAAGACTGATTATTGTAGTTTTTCCACTGTTACTTTAGGCTTGAGACTAGTGTTATGTTACATTTAATGTATTTCAGAGCTGTGAGATTAGGCAGCTCCTCCTCACGTCCATGTTATCCATAGCGCCTCAGGTTACGTCTTGATGATTCCTCTTGACAACATGCATCAGCTCTTTGGTTCTGTAAGTCTTCTCTGAAAGTGTTAGGTTTTTCCTGCTGGATGGCTGTTACGGGTGCCTTATGCTGCTCATGCTCCATACTTATCAGGGTGTTAAATAACCTGTCACCTTTTGCTGCTGATTGCTGTTCACGGCTATAGTGCTTAATTACAGTTTGTTCTGTTATGGGTTAAAAGCTGAGAACAGCAGAGACCAGATTATCTGGTAGCTATTTTGGCCAGCTGATAAATGTGTAGCTGAATTAACTTACTCAAACAAAACTAAATAAATAAACAAATAGTCTAACAAAACCCATCAACTGTAATCATGATCTTACAATGGGAACTGTAGGCAGCTTAATTATCTTCTATATTATAACCATGAGGCTTATAAATCTTATAAATCTTATAAAACTTTCAACTGAAGTATAGAAAGGCAAATACTACCACCCTGAGTTACTCTGACTTAGAAGAAGGATCCAGACCAGAAGCACCCAATAACATGAGTGAAAATACCATACAACCAGGCTGAGCCTGTCATTCTATTAATAGTTATATATGCCTGCATTAACATGAATCATCAAGGAAAAGAAATCCATCAGTAAAAATTTCATCCAAGCAAATATTGTCCTCCAAAGACTGAAAGATAATGCAAGTCTTCATCTAAAACATAAGGCATGAATTCAGACGGCTGTGTTCTGAAGCATACGTGATAGTGCCAGAGAACTTTGGAAATATTTCAGAAAGGTCAAAACAAGATTCTTTGCCTTTTAGTAAATAATGTGGGATTTGCTGTTCTGTGGGAAATTAAAAAAAAAGTCTGTTTTCTTTGAATCTTCAAGCATCTATTTTCAACACAATGCTCTGCAGAAAAGAGCTTCAGTTTTCACAGGAGTCCTTAACTTTATCTAAAATACTGGCATGGAAACTAGTGGAAGAAAAAAAAAGTTATTATTCTCTAATGTCTCCCTGGAAATAATGTTTTGTATTCCCATTCTGACTATTGACTTGCAGAACAGCATTGTACTAGCCCCTATAATAATGTATAGTCCCTGTCAAAAAAATGTTTACAGTCTAGAACAAGAAGTACCTTATTGCACATTTTAGTGTTTGCATGATGTCCTGTCAGAGATCTGGTAGAATTCCTCTGGTTATGAGGCAAATTGTTGGACTGCACCCTCTAATCGACTCTTAATAGGAAGTGCACTAGATATTTTCTGCAAACTAAATGCACCTTTACAAAATTTGAAGCATGAGGCTATTGTGTGCACTTACAGCTTGTCTTGCAAGGGAATGGTAAACAAAAGCTGACATTACGTGGCCATTACAAAAAGGGCTCATTCAGATAATCACAGTTACCATGAAAGATCTACATCTTCATTACTTACAATAATTTAGGAGAGGAGTGTATAGGAAGATGGTAGAGGCTGAATTCTTTGCAGGATTTTTATTCAGCACCCATAAATTACAGTTTGCCTTCATGGAATCATAGAATCATAGAATCATTAAGGTTGGAAAAGACCTCTAAGATCATCGAGTCCAACCATCAACCCAACACCACCATGCCCACTAAACCATGTCCCTAAGCGCCTCATCTACACGTCTTTTAAATACCTCCAGGGATGGGGACTCCACCACTTCCCTGGGCAGCCTCTTCCAATGTTTCACCACTCTTTCAGTAAAGACATTTTTCCTTACATCCAATCTAAACCTCCCCTGGTGCAACTTGAGGCCATTTCCTCTCATCCTGTCGCTAGTTACTTTGGAGAAGAGACTGACACCCACCTCGCTACAACCTCCTTTCAGGGAGCTGTAGAGAGCGATGAGGTCTCCCCTCAGCCTCCTTTTCTCCAGGCTAAACAACCCCAGTTCCCTCAGCCACTCCTCATAAGACTTGTTCTCCAGACCCCTCACCAGCCTCGTTGCCCTTCTCTGGACACGCTCCAGCACCTCAACGTCCTTCTTGTAGTGAGGGGCCCAAAACTGAACACGGTATTTGAGGTGCGGCCTCACCAGTGCTGAGTACAGGGGCACGATCACTTCCCTACTCCTGCTGGCCACACTATTTCTGGTACAGGCCAGGATGCCATTGGCCTTCTTGGCCGCCTGGGCACACTGCTGGCTCATGTTCAGTGAGCTGTCAACCAACACCCCCAGGTCCTTTTCTGCTGGGCAGCTTTCCAGCCACTCTTCCCCAAGCCTGTAGCGCTGCATGGGGTTGTTGTGGCCCAAGTGCAGGACCCGACACTTGGCCTTGTTGAATCTCATACAGTTGGCCTGGGCCCATCGATCCAGCCTGTCCAGGTCCCTCTGCAGAGCCTTCCTACCCTCGAGCAGATCAACACTCCCGCCCAACTTGGTGTCATCTGCAAACTTCCTGAGGGAGCACTCGATCCCCTCATCCAGATCATCGATAAAGATATTGAACAAGACCGGCCCCAGAACTGGGCCCTGGGGAACACCGCTCGTGACCGGCCACCAACTGGATGTAACTCCATTCACCACAAAGAGTGTACTAGTAGTGTACTACCTCCTTGATTACAAAAGTACAACCCTGCCTTCTCCCATGAAAGGTCCCTGTGTCTCTCTATAAAGTTTCTCTGTCTGGATCCTGTTGAATTTCTTTTTTAAAAAAAGAGGATAGTTATTTTTCCATCTCTAATGAACCCCTTTGCACAGTCACTATTGATCATAACTGGAGTGTTAAATTTAACTTTTCTCCTTTGTGGAGATGTTCTGACAGACAGATGTTTAGATGTTTTGTCAGAAAAAGAGTATTCATTTACATGTAGACATGTGTGATAATTTCAGCTGTAACAACCTCACGGTGTTCATGAGAATTCATAAGTTTTGCATATGTTCCTTAAACCTTCCCTAGACTCAGATGACTTCAGTACGGATGTTTGCCGCTTCAAAGCTAAGCTCATGCTTAGATGTATTTCCAGTTCAGGGCCTTAGTTAAGATACAGCAAAATAGTGTAATAAATAAATGGAACAAGGATGAGGAGTTTTAATCATTTATTGATTGTATGAAACTTGAGCTATTTTTCATTGCAATTCTGTGTGCATAAAGCTTGTGTTTAGCAGAGAAAGATACTCCTGACAGAGAAATCATTCATTGTTAGCCAAACAGTACTTGCAAACGCTTTAAAATTTACTTGTTGGGGAATACTTTTCCATGAAATATTTCTTAATATTGGTGCTTTTTCAACAGTCATTATTCTGGGTTTTGTTGTGTGGGTTTTTTTTTAAAATCTCATATTTATTTAATTATATTGAATTAAAATTAATTTCATAAGCATGAAAACATCTCAGACATTGGCTTCCAACAAATAATATTATCTAAATATAATTAGAAATTATTGATATTCCAAAGTGACTATTTGTATGATTTACTTGAAGATTGAACATCTTTTAAACTCAGTAGTATATTTTGTACGATGTCATTATCCACATTAAGTTTTGATATTTAACATGAAAGTAAAATCTCAATTGCTCTCTATAGGCACCTCTGAAATGAACAGTTTGCTTCATGTTACCAAGGAAACAGATCCTTGCAAAGATGTAAGGCCACTTTGATGTCATTGTAAACCACTAAAGTGGAAATCTTTAACGTTTGTCAACCTCTTGAGAGTAAGCGGTTTGCTCTAATCAAAATGAATATAAAATTATTCTGAGCATGTAGAAATGCAGTATTCTTGAAGCAAGCATGCTCACTAGTAACGGCACATCTTTTTCTCACAATGATTCAGGACCAAAAATAAATCTGATAACACTTTATTGAAAGACGCATGGATATCTAACCCTACATATTCCTGAGCTTTTTTGTTCCTGAAAATTTAAAATGACACACGTATAACAAGTTAAAAACAGTATATTATTCAGTTCAGCTGCATATTGTGAGTTGCTCAAGGGGATGAAATATGGGGTTTTTTGAAACTAGCTAAGAGTAAAATGGTTGGAACACAGAGGGGGGGAAAAAACCAACCAATAACTACTGCTGTTCAGGGCTACTCTGTGAATCTGGAGAACAAGCTAAGTCCCTTTGTACCAAATGGCCTCACAGGCATTCGTGCTTAGGGAATGAAATGATTGAGTAAATCACAAAAACAGTAGAAAAGATCTACAGGGGAAAAAAGAAAATATCTTATTTGAAATATAAAGCCATGTTGCTGTGAATATGGAAGGTCAATTTCTGCTTATCTTTCCTACAGTTCAATACAATAATAATAAAATCCTAGACTAATACAGCTAGCTGTTTAATGTTTCTAAAAATAATTCTCTGGCTACAGTAGCTAGAAGGAGGTACCAATACACATATGTTAAGGCACCATTTTGCCATTTGAAATGTGGACTGTAGAAATAAAGGAAAATATTTGAAAAATCCGCATCACTTTTTGGCATCTCATCAAGCCCCAGAATCTTTCTGCTTGACTACGCTGCTCTTAATGGAAACAGCTGGATTCATGATGATGATGAGGAGAGCAACAAAGTTGAAAAGTACTTTCAGGGAATGGGGAAATGAGGAAAAAGGAAAGTAAGAGAAAGAAAATGGAAGCAAGTTGCAAGGAAGAACAGTGGAAAAAATGAAAACAGATGAGGCTTTAGAAGACATAACCTGAAACCATCAGCTATAGAAAGCTGGGAGACAGGGGTGCATCCCCAGATGAGACACACATAAGAACCAAGCAGTATTAGAGGTGAAGTAAATAAAAGATACCAAGAACTGATGGGAGTGGAGTGCTCTTGCTTACCAAGACAGTATGGCTGATCATATGTGGTTGGTTTTGTCCGTTGTCACCTGCTCCCTTCACTTGTTTATTTTGTTGAATGTAATGTAAAGATAGGACAGTTAGACACTTATCCCTTTGTTAAGTACATTCTGCCAAATCAACACCTGAATACCTGAGTATGTTTGTGTAGCTCATAATATAATTAGGAGACTGTATGGTTTTGGTTAAGTAATATGTTTACATCCCTTCAATACCATTAGCAGTATTCGGGTCACTGTATGTATTATTATCACAGTCTGACCTTACAGATATGTTAATGTTAGTATCAATACTGCTTAACTTCCTTAACTTTTTATGAGAGTACTGACTATTAAAAACACTTATTACCTCATTTAGACATACTCCAAAAGCACTAGAATGATAATCATATGCCCTCTTATGTTAAAGATAAATAATTACATATATGTTTCCTTTATACTCTTACATCTGCTATAGCCTCCTGACAAGTCCAAGTAAACGACTTGTTACTTTCTGATTGATTTCTTTTTGTCAGTTGGAATAGCCATTATTGTCTAGAGTAATAATATAAGAAACAAAGCCATGACTCTACACAAGAGGTCTATAAATTTCATTTTAACCATATATAATTACACATGTATGATGTATTTTTATGAGACAAAGGAAAATACTGCTGCCACTCTACTTGGTGCTGTTAAAATAGCATTTTAAATACTGTGTATATGATCACTTCAGTTCAAGAGGCACAGGAAGCCTGTGTTAAAATATGTTGGAAGATCTCAGTTTGGTTAGCCAATAAAAAGCAGTGCTCCAAAGACTTATATTTATTCTTTATAGAAAAATTGGGAGTCAGAGAGAAATGACAAAGAAGGAGAAGAAATATATATTTTGTAGGGCAATGATGTGTCCTGGTTTTGGCTGGGATAGAGTTAATTTTCTTGCTAGTAGCTGGTACAGTGCTGTGTTTTGGATTTAGGATGAGAATAATGTTGATAACACACCAACGTTTTAGTTGTTGCTAAGCAGTGCTTACACTAAGGCCAGGACTTTCCAGCTTCTCATGCCCTGCCAGCGAGAAGCTGGGAGGGGGCACAGCCAGGACAGCTGACCCAAACTGGCCAAAGGGATATTCCATACCATATGACATCATGTTCAGTATATAAACTGGGGGGAGTTGGCCAGGGGGAGGGGTGACCGCTGCTCGGGAACTGGCTGGGCATCAGTCGGTGGGTGGTGAGCAATTGCATTGTGCATCACTTACTTTGTATATTCTTTTATTGTTATAATTATTATTATTATCCCTTCCTTTTCTGTCCTATTAAACTATCTTTATCTCAACACACAAATTTTACTTTTTTTTCCTGATTCTCTCCCCCATCCCACTGGGGCGGGGGGGAGTGAGCAAACGGCTGTGTGGTGTTTAGCTGCCTGCCGGGTTAAACAACAACAGTTCTTTTGGCACCCAACATGGGACACGAGGGTTGAGATAACAACAGATCTGACCAGACCGTGTTAAGGCAAATTTGTTATAAGCATTCGTTAGATTGGTTTAATAGTCACTGGTCCCAATGTTGATTAATTTTCTCTCAAAGTTGTCATGCTTGCTCTCAAAGTTGTGTTATGTAAAACCTTACTTGCTGTATATGTTCCCCGTTGTGCTGTTTATCATCTCTGGGAGCTGGATAAAGGATATCATTTTGCTGCACTGTGTAACACTGGTTTATGATATGATAAAATTATTGGTCATGATACTAATCTGGTATTTACACTTGGCATTGCCATCATCTCCGTACCTCAGGAGCCACCTCTTAGAAACTATTAATAATTACACTCTTTACCTTTTCTCCTCAGGGAACCAATCTATGGGGGAGACGGGGGGGATCTTTTCCCCCACTCCTTTACCTTCCCTTTCTCCTTCAGGCTAGTTACAACAGCTTTTGGGAATTTTGAATATTGGGATGTTCAAACCAGCATGTTCCTATTGCTATGTCTCCTGAATGTGGTTCCAGTCTTGTTTAAGGTTAAACAACTATTTAAGAATACCATCCAGAAATCAACCCCCACGACACAGACTGCGGTTACTCCAACCCAGCAAAACATAAAACCGGGAAGGAACTATTGATTAAAAAAACCTCTTAGGCTGTAAATGAAAAGAATATTCCAAATATCAAAGGAAAAAAGTTCTAAGATAGCCTTCCTACAGGCACAGTGGGGGCAAATAGCTGATGATTTTTACAGTGTATCTTGGTAAGTTTCTTAACCGGATTGTCTACAACTGCAAGGAATCCTCTTTGATCTTCAGCATTTTATTTCTATTTAATATAAGAATCTGATTGGAAGGTGTGCTAGAACATCGATGGGTGATCAATAACAATGACTTAAGAAATGCAGGCTTTATAAATGCACACACACACACAAAAAGTCTGCAATATCTGCTGCCTGTGCATCAGATATACATACGTTGAGCTGTATGCATAAAAATATAAATTCCATCTTGCAAACGCACATAAGCACCATGAGACTAATATGTACTGAATTTTAAATACATAAATATTGGCTGGGGCTTACCCCAGTTGTAGCTGTTTAAAAATTAGGTGTCTAGTCTACGTCTTGGGTCCCTCTGTGCTCAGTGCAGGCAGCCCTGGCAGCTTATTCATCCCACCTGCCTTATACACCTATTTTAGGGTGAGGTGAATTCTTTTCTCTTTATCCCAACCACAGCCTTAGCTGGCTGGCTTAAATTAAATATGTAATTTTAATTAGTGTCATAAATTCATAATTTCCCTCTGGAAACTGTAAAAAGAACTTTTGAAAATCCCACACAACATTTAGTGGCAGTAGTTTATTTTTAGTAAAGGTTACTCAGCTAGGTGTTCAGTTAATATCCACAGTGAGACACAGCAAATGACAGTCAAGAAAGCTCTGCAATGAATTAAAGATTTCAGCTGTGTGGGATAGTGAGGGGACTGGCTTACAACTCCATACTACCTGGTGCAGGCAGCATGTTGGCAGCATCCACAGATCAGCTGAAAACTTTCTGCTGATAAAGATGCAGCCCAACATAAATCCCTAAATAGCTTCCCACAAGTCAGCAGGCAGTTGACCACCTACTCTAATTAGCAGCGTCTCTTGTAACATGAAGTATATCACATGCATCTGTGCTAATGAGGAGTGGCTGGAAGAACTTGTTCCTATAGGAATGACAACTAGATATGAGCTGCATATCCAAAGTTCATGTTTCCCCCTAATTCTCAGGGAAGGAGTGCACAGTGCTAGGATCAATTCTTACAGCTCTGCTTCTATTCTGACAATAAAAATGCCGCCAGCCAGAGATGATACATGTGCACCTGACTATGATACAAGGTAGTTCATAATGATGTATAAAGGCACTTCTCCCCTTGGCTGACTATACAAACAGTGTATTCTGTAGGGGGAGTACTGGCGATAATAAAGGGAAGACAACACTCGGCATGGCTTGTTTGCAGAGGAATTCCATTCGTATCATGTGTCAGTCACCAGCCAGTACTTTTTGCTAAATATATATTGCAGACAGCGTTCAGCTTGCACAGAGTATAGGTAAAGATGGTGAAACATGTATCAGTCAGACCCTTTGAAGCTGTGCTCTGAAATGAAATTTAAAGAAACAAGATATTCTGATTTCTATGTACATACATGTATAGCCATGCCATGAATGTGTGTAGGTAAACTACCTCTCAAAAGGAGCCCCATCCTGTGTTCCTCAGTGTTTTCTGGGTTTTGATCTTGCTTTGCACTGCAATGCTGTCCTTTTTGGGCAGGGAGCCTGTGACACATTCTGTTCCTTGTTTTAGCTGCTTTGTGCCAGTTTGCAAATGAATGATAAAACTTTTGCTAGTTAGGAGCAGACTCTCACCATACTGAAATCTCTCATTGGTATAAGGCTGCCACTATTGTCTGGTTTTCCTCCATCTTGGCTCTTTCTCCTCCTATAAAAGGTTTGGACAGGGAAAGTTCAAACACATCGGAGTTCCAAAGATCCCTTTTTGGCGTCAGGTCTCCCAGCAGCTACCACTGCCAATAGCATTTCAGCCACTGTTTATAACACCCTCTCTGAAGCTCATACTAGTGGTTTTCAACCTGGAGTTTGTGGACACTACACAGGAGTGTTGTAGACCATTTGGAGGTTCTCTCTTTCCTGGACAGCCCATTTTATTGCTTCTCACATGCAAGTTACTGATCCTCTTTTCCCATTCCTGGAGAGGAAATGCAGAAACTGTTTCTAGGTAGAAACTACAGGCTGCTGTGACTCCTGGGTGGCAACACGTAAGCATAAATGCTTTCCACTGTGATGAAGAAAACTGGATTTAGGCTCTTTGCTTTCTAAATTCACGTTCTAGGCTGCTCTATACAGGATTATAGAGAAGAGGTAAAAACATGAGGTCATTTAAGTGAAGTAATGCTTGCTGTTGCTTCCTTGTTTGTGTTCTAAACTGCAGATCTGAGCAATCGATTAGTGCTGAAGTGGAACATCATGTTCCAAGTGCTAAAATGAAAACAATCCAAACCTACCTCATTTTAGAGCAACAAACCGTAATTTAAAAGTGAGTGGATCATCTTCTGTTTGTTGTAATTCAGTCCCAGCTCTGCCACACCTGCAACAGCAATGAAGTTCCAGAAATCACTAGTATTTCTTAACTGCCAACACTTAAGTCTGTACATTTTAACTTCAGAAAGCAATGGCAGGTGCTGAGGGACTTGAAGATTTAATGGTTCCATTATTCTCTAGCTAGTAGTGTACTTTGTTTCTAATATTGTTGGGGTGCAAAATATTTTAACAGATAAGCTATTCCACAATACAGATTTTTCTAGCTGGAAAAACACAAAGCAGAGAATCTCAGTAACACACCAGCAGGATACCATGCCAACATTTTTGATTCTCTCAGAAAAAAAGAAAAAAAAGAGGAGAACAGGAAAATTCTACTGGAAGTATGAGGTCATATACATTATATTAACCAGACAAACTTTGTGCTGAAAGACCAGTGTACAGAATGTCACGCAGAAAGAATCAGATGACACTAAGGAATGGAGTAACAGAAAGAGGATAAATTTTAACGAAGCAGCAGTAGTACTAGTAAATTTGAGTAAAGTAGTAATGAAAAACTAGTGCCTTTTGCATGAAGGATTTTTGTTCCAACAAGAATTTCTGATATAAACTTCACCACATGGAAACCTCTTCACATGGAAATAACATAAAAGAGGAAATTTAATGTAATTAGTGACAAAGGATCACTTTAAGCTACTGGTATGATGTGAACTAAAAAGGGTCAAATGTAATCATAGCAATCCAGTGAGATACTTCCAGTACAAACAGAGAAACTTAAATGACATGTAAATGTATATAAACCGTCCAGGAATAAAGATAAGCTAAAAACCCCCAGAAGGTCTTAAAAAGATTAGATGGGTTCATCATCTCTTATGGGAGTTCTAGAAAAGAATAAGAATGAAAAAGAAACAAGCAAACAGGAAGACTAGCTTTAAGGTTAAAAGGTGTAAGTTAATGAATTTATAGACTGTCATTCTGGAATAACAAATTACTAGATCCAAGGATTAAGGAGATCCCTTCCAGTCATACATTCATATTTTGAGGAAGTTGGAAAATATATCCTCATATGTCAAAGATGACTGCATCTTTATTCAACACTGTGCACTGGACCCAGAATATGATATGAATATTTTAAGGTATCTGATTATGAATCAAAGGCAATTCATGTCTTGTTATTCAGAATGACATAATGAAAGCCTTGGGACCAAATTGCAACAATTATTTTTGAAACTATTCCTAGGACGTGGTCTGTTTCTGCTGTAATGTATGAAACAACAGATTTCTACAACAAAGAATGGCTCTGTTCAGTCAGAAGCCTTCTCATTTCAGAAGAACTCTCTTCAACTTCTGCAGGTAAGCTTAGACTTGTGAAACTTGTGAGGTTGCACAGGATGCAACAAACAATGGAGAAATGAGAAATTGAGCCTATGGAAGAGCAACTGATTTTAGCTATCTCCATAGTGTTTCAATTACATCAAAAATCCTGAATCTTCTTGAAAGATTAGATGTTTCAGCAGTGAAGGTCAATCTTTTATTAAAATCACATTCAATTCACTTTAGTCCAGTTGAATAGAAAAAAGCTACAAATTTAACTAAACTTAACTGTAAAGATAAGTAATTGAGCTATTGAAAATGTTTGGATATTTCAGGAAAAGTTCCCCAGATAATAAAAATAGAAACAGATGAACACCACTAGTCAAGTTTGGTAGACAGCTTTCTTTCAGTGTAAGTTATTTTACAAAGGTCAGCATTCAACAAGGATTTGAGGTGAAAGACTAAAATCTTAATAGCCTCATAACAACTCCACCTGTGGTATAAGGTTCAAGATAGGCTTCGGGAATGTATTCCCAATTTCCAGCAGTGCAAGCCACCACCCAGCTTACAGAAAGATCACTGATTTGAGCACAGACTCATCTCAAGCTCTAGCAACCCAACAGTTATGCCAGGGCCCTGAGAGCACTAAAGGTTGTAATGGCCCTGACCAGCCTCACCTGGGACCTCCTCACATCCTGCCCATGGGCCATATCAGGTCCAGCCCCGGGCTATCAGTCCCTGTCTGAGCTTCCTTTATAGAATAGCTGTATCTCCCATCCTCTTTCTCGTCCTGTCTCCTTTTGCTCCTGGCTGGGTTCCCTGATGGACCCTGGCCTTTGTAACATCTGGGGCTGTAGAGACACCCTCTCACCCACACCCAGGCCTGCCTGCTGTGTTCAGGCTTTGCATGACTGTGTCCTAGCACAGCCTGACCTCAGCTTCCAGCCTGGAGGAAGCAACTGGCTCTTAGAATCATAGAATCATTAAGGTTGGAAAAGACCTCTAAGATCATCGAGTCCAACCATCGACCCAACACCACCATGTCCACTAAACCATGTCCCTAAGCGCCTCATCTACACGTCTTCTAAATACCTCCAGGGATGGGGACTCCACCACTTCCCTGGGCAGCTTCTTCCAATGTTTCACCACTCTTTCAGTAAAGACATTTTTCCTCACCTCCAATCTAAACCTCCCCTGGTGCAACTTGAGGCCATTTCCTCTCGTCCTATCGCTTGTTACTTCGGAGAAAAGACCAACACCCACCTCGCTACAACCTCCTTTCAGGTAGTTGTAGAGAGCGATGAGGTCTCCCCTCAGCCTCCTTTTCTCCAGGCTAAACAACCCCAGTTCCCTCAGCCGCTCCTCATAAGACTTGTTCTCCAGACCCCTCACCAGCCTTGTTGCCCTTCTCTGGACACGCTCCAGCACCTCAACGTCCTTCTTGTAGTGAGGGGCCCAAAACTGAACACAGTATTCGAGGTGCGGCCTCACCAGTGCCGAGTACAGGGGCACGATCACTTCCCTACTCCTACTGGCCACACTATTTCTGATACAGGCCAGGATGCCATTGGCCTTCTTGGCCGCCTGGGCATACTGCTGGCTCACGTTCAGTCGTCTGTCAACCAGCACCCCCAGGTCCTTTTCTGCTGGACAGCTTTCCAGCCACTCTTCCCCAAGCCTGTAGCGCTGCATGGGGTTGTTGTGGCCCAAGTGCAGGACCCGACACTTGGCCTTGTTGAACCTCATACAGTTGGCCTTGGCCCATCGATCCAGCCTGTCCAGGTCCCTCTGCAGAGCCTTCCTACCCTCGAGCAGATCAACACTCCCGCCCAACTTGGTGTCGTCTGCAAACTTCCTGAGGGAGCACTCGATCCCCTCATCCAGATCATCGATAAAGATATTGAACAAGCCCAGCCCCAGTACTGAGCCCTGGGGAACACCGCTCATGACCAGCCGCCAACTGGATGTAACTCCATTCACCACAACTCTCTGGGCCCGGCCGTCCAGCCAGTTTTTGACCCAGCGCAGAGTACACCTGTCTAAGCCGTGAGCCGCCAGCTTCTCGAGGAGAATGCTGCGGGAGACAGTGTCAAAGGCCTTGCTGAAGTCCAGGTAGACCACATCCACAGCCTTTCCCTCATCCACTAGGCGGGTCACCTGGTCATAGAAGGAGATCAGGTTGGTCAAGCAGGACCTGCTCTCATGAACCCATGCTGGCTGGGCCTGATTCCCTGGTTGTCCCTGGTTGTCTTGCTGCTCCCTAATAAGCTGTAGCACAGTGATACACTTAATTTAAAAAAAACCAAAGCCATTGGAGTTCATGTTGCAAGGAGGTATTACTTAACACTGACTTGTGTTAAAGCATGGCTCAAATGCTCGGTGGGACAATCGTGGCTCAAGTGCAAACCAGATTTAAGCTGTTGAGTTACAACTTAGAGGTTCTGCAAGAAATGTTAATCTCAAGACGTATTTCCCATAAATCCTGGGTTTTTTTGAAGCCTTTTAGAACTGTAAGTAATGCTTTAGTTTTATTTAAGTAATGATTAGATAGTTTGGGGTTGGGTTTAAATTTGTATACTTTTAATTAAAGAGGTAACATTGGTTCATCTTCTACTTCATGTATCCCCTCACTTAGTACAGGATTGCTTCCTCTGCTGCACAGGTCTGGACTCTCCTTGAGTCTGTCAGCAATTTTACTCACTTAATTTGTATTTAGAACTGTAATTTTTTTTTGTTTGTTTGTACCTCTGACTTATCTTTGGCTTCTACAAGTATTGAGCTATCATCCTCAGTGCCATAGCAAAATCTTATTTCAGACTTAAAACATTCCTGTGAACTGCAACAACTGTAACATTTATAAATTGCTCTGTTTCTACCATAATATCCACAAGGCTGCTAGCGAAGGGTATATTAAATGAGTTGAGTACATGTGTCATGAGGTTGAGACCTCACCTCTAAAAGTCTCAAGATTTTACAGGATACTCTGCCTTTAATAAGATCACTGAGAAGGTTTTAGTGATTCATTGGAGAGTTTTGGCATTTGATATTGAGAAATCCTTCAAAAAACACATTGTGAGAAATACTGGGCAGGTGATAGCACAAGACGACAATAACATTACATTGATGAAATTAGTATCTACATCTGTTTTCTGAGTAAATCATGCTCAGGTCCCAAGTTAGAGTTGAGTGGGGACAAACTGGCTGAAAATAAATCTGTACAGTATAAAAATCATGGTGGGAAGTCAGGGGAAAATTCACTCTGAGCAATGGAGGAAAATACTTTTTATGTCTCTGCAGTCTTTTTCTCAATGTATTATAGTCTTGGTTCTTAGTATGTTCTTAAGTGTTCACTTCTCAGAATTATTTATATACCTAGAGAGCAAATGGATACTAATAAGGACTAGCAATAAAGTCTATGACTAGCCATAGTCACCTTTCATCATTTTGATGCTTTGGGAATTGGTACTCTTGACTTGTTTCCTAAGTGGGCTGGCTATTCTGAGCTGACCCGTCCTACTGGTCAGGTTACTGTGTTAGGTCTCTGCTGATATGAAAGGCACCTGGTTAATAATTAGTGGAGGCATCAGAAGGACTTCCCCAAAAGTGAATGTTTGCTTTGTGTTTTTTTCTGTCTCTCACACTCAGGATGCCTGGTTTTGCGGTTTAAATGACTACCATGAAAGAAAGCGCAAATGACTGCAATGCAGATTCATCAGCACAGTCTTGGTAGAAGGTGAATTAAACTAAAGACTGTGCAAGTGCATTTTCTGGGCATTTGTTCTGGTAGGCAGTGTGGTGGCAGTTGTTTCCTCTAATCTTATTGCTCATCAATTCTCGTGTTTCTAGCAAGAAGACAAGTGAGTTGTGACTGACTTATAGATCTTTAGGGAGGCCTAAAGGTACAACCTTTAATTCCTTTTCAGGTTCAGACATTGTCTTACTGCTTTGAAATGGTTACTGCTGCTGCCTAACAGATTTTAAACAAATTTGCTGACTCCCTGTCTAAGTCTGTTGCTTTTTCGGGAAGCACATTGTTTCCATGGCCACGTCAAACTGTTATCTGTTATTAGAGTAATAGGAGGAAATGGAAAACAATAGTTGCAAGTTTTGGAAGCTGTCACATTCATGTCATCATTAACTTTGATTTATTTATTTTTATTCTGGAAGCATCTCTGTAAAGGGTAGGAAGGAGAAGTCAGAAAAATGTCAGATCCTATCAAAAAAAGAGAAGATTATTAAACAGGAGAAAGGAGATGAAAACAGCAATTTAAATGCCAGCACCAATGACAAGCTTGTTAACCTGCACAGTCCATGTAAAATAAGAACAATTGGGATGGGGGTAGCAGTGGAGGCAGAAGAACCTCGATCAAGTTTTGAAGCAAAAGTACAGAAGGTAAATCTTCACATCTGCAAGTTATACAGGAGCTCTTCTGCGCTCTGTCTACAGATTAGACTGCAATTCACGTGTGCACCCTGGAGCTACCTTTGCTGTCTGAAGTGCTTCATCCAGTGTTTAGTGGTAGTCTAATCCAGCTTCTTTGGGGTTGTCTTGCTTTTTTTAAGTTCTGGGTTGAAATAGCTGTCCTTCCAAAAATATTCAAGCTAGCTAGTTTAAAAGTAGCTTCAGGTATGACTACTGAACTGTTGTGACAGAAAACAACTTCAGTATAGGCTTTCCCTAGGGTTGAGATCCCATTTTCTTTACTAGAAAGATTGACATTAACAGCATTCTCAAGGAAGGTTCCTTTTAGACTTTAAAAGTGTCAGACAAATATTAAATGCTACCTATAAACAAAGTAGTGCTCCAGTGGGAGGAAGAAGCAGAATACCTTCCTCCACCTCACTAGTGTACCATTTTTACTGTCTGCCTTTTCAAAGAGGTGTAATTGAACTGAAGAAACATTTTCAAAGTCTCTGTGAACTGGAGGCTAAAATGATAAGAACTATTTAACATTTAATATAAAGGTCAAGCATTTAAAAAATGTAAAGTGTGCCCATACTATGGCTCAGTAGGAATGTGCTAAGGAAGACTGTTGGATCTGGTTGTCTATTACAAAGCATATAAAAATCCCAGAGCTAATCCCCAACACAATTGCCTCAGTAAGAGCCTTTCCATTAATTTCAGTGGGAATTGGATCTATCCTTCTACTCTTTAGGCTAAGCAATGATACCAGTCAATCTTTAAAAATGTGATTTATTCTAAATGCAGCCTGCAGAGTGTCACCATGGAGCATTCCTTTGTTCTCAAAATAGTGTGTTTTTTCAGACAGAAAATACATAATCCGCAGTCAGTAGAAGTATCGGACTCATGCTTGCATTATTGCTACTCACTTCTAAAGATGTCAGCTTTTAATTGGCCGGAATATGCTACTGAAATGGGCAGCCAGACTCCCTGGTTGTAAGTTGGGATAACATCTGTCTTTTCAACTCGCTTTGGCAAAGGAAGCATGCAGAATTCTTTGTTATTCCAGAAGCCCTTGAAGCATGAAGAACATGAAGTTCCAATGAACTGGAACTTCCTTGTTCCACTGATGCTGTGAAAAGCTGATTTCTTTTCTTATCTTTTTTTTTTCTCCGTTGCCCCCCCTCAATTTTTTTCTCTTTGGCAATTTTGGTGAAGCTTTTAAAGTTATTTTGAGACAATCTTCTCTTAGTTGTTATACTGGCTAGAAATCCTTCCTCCTTACCTTATTTAAGTTCTTAAAACTAGAGCTTTAATAAAATTGAAAATGGTCTTTACTCTCCAAATGATGCTGGTGTGTATGTATGACATACTGAAATTAACATTCGAGCAAGCTGTTTGTATACTTCTTTTGTGTGAGACTTTAGAGACACACAGTATTAGCTGGCTCCTAACATTTAAAGCTAAATAGAAATTTCCTTCCTAAAGTGAAGAAGGGTATCTAATACAAAAGCAGAATGAACATGTTTCTTCAGCAAATACCAGTTCAATTTGGGTGATTTTTTTTAACATAAGATAAACTGAAGGGTTGAACAGGGCGGAAGAGGTGGAGGTAAGATGGTCAGATGTGCAATGAACCCAAAAAAAAGGCAATTGTAAGGGAGCATTGAAAAGAGAAACTAGCTGTGCTGAGGCAGAGGCAATGCCACCTGAACTGCTGGAAGTCCTGAACACTTCCACAAGGTATTTTGGGATCTGCTTTAGCTGCTTGTAGTCGTCCTAGCTGCAATGTTGGGCTGGTCTCAACATTGACTACCTGTATTTTTCAAGGAGCAGTAGCCCGTCTAAAACCTTGAGGCCAAGAACAAATCCCTGAGTGGACAGAGATGACCAGCAGGTCTTTTTTTTTCCTCCCCTCCAATTTTTTTCCAGCCTAATTTGGATCGGTTAGCCAGACCTTGTGAGGACATTTCTGTTCACTAAAGGAGGGAACACCATGTATTTCCAGCTGAGGCTGAGCTGAAGTATTTCAGGTGCTGCAATACCTTTGAAATGTAGATCTCCAGAAGTAACTAAGGCCGGTGTTGTTTGTAGTATAATGTTATTACATGTGACACTTCTGTGACAGAGCTCTTTTATGCACTTTTAGCCTATGGCAATATGTTATGGAGAGAAGAATTCACTGACATATCCAGGAAAAGAAAGCCGATGCATAAAAAATTGAAATGACAAGGTTGACAAGGTTGTTTCATAGCTTTTGTTGCATTATGATAATAACTAACAAACTGCTACGCTGCCTGCAAAAATTCTGAGGATAAGCAATGCCTTTTCCTCTCATGTTCTCTTCAGTACCTTTCAATATTAGCTTTTGGATCTTACTCCTCTTCTCCCAGTAGAATAAAATGAAACATTTTGTAGTTTGATCATCCCTCTCTGCAGTTGCTATGTTTTGGGTCCTCTGTGGGTGTTGGCATGCTTTTTTATTTGGTTTGGTTTTTAGATTGTTTGTTTGTTTATGTTACCATCCCGCCTTCCATATTGAGGAAGGGATAGTACCACACCAACATCTTCCAAGGCTATTTCTCTAGCAAGAGAAGTTATTTCCTTTTGTGTGTATTTACAATGCTTTCCCCCCACCAAGCCCACTGCAATCACCACTGTGCTTTTTCTATCTTCCCACTTCAGTGACCTCTGTCAGCCTTTCCTAGAAAAATACTTAACTGCAAATTGAAGCACACATGATCAGATCCTTCCCTAACCAGGTTTGATAAATGAAGAGGATTCATGACCCTTTAAGATGCAGGCTATTGTTCTGATTACATCTTTGCTTTTTTATTCTCAATAGGAACTTTCTTTTTTTGTTTTTAATACACTATATAAAACCTTAAAATGCATCAGCACAGATAAAATCACTACAATTGGATATTAGTCACTGAATTCTATGGGCCATTTAAAATAAACCTGCCTAAAATATTGCTAAAAAATTAAAGTATAAAATTACTGGGAAAACAAAAATTAAATCTCTGAAGTGTACCACATGCACAGAGCCATAGACTCTGGAGACCTAGTGGGTCCTTTTTTAAAAAAAAAAATACGAAAAACCTATTCCATGCAAGACAATAGAGAACTAGCTAACTCATAACAAGCTTCTGAAGCACTAACATATATGCCATATCTGTCTTGTGCCTGCACCATTTTGTAAATAAGTGTGTTTGATGTTGCTGTTGCTTCTTTTATCTTGTAAAATCCACCACAGTGATAAGAATATGTTCAACAAACACTGAAAATATTTCTTTTCTAGTGATGGCAGTCACAATGTATCATTAGAAATTTTTTCCCCCCACTAATGATGCATCTTTTCAAGCAATGCATTCTCAATAGGGGAATCAAATTCACTTATGGCAGATTTTGCAGTTGAGAGGTAAGATCAATAATTTCTCAAAGCATCAGGAAAGAGTTGTACAATACACCTGCACACACACACACACACACACAAAACCAAACTGGAAGGATTATTTAAAATAAAACTGTAAAAAAAAAGTCTTGTCCATTGTCAGAAAAATCTATACCTCTTTCTGAACAGTTTCTTTTCACACTGCTCTTTTTCCATCAAAGATACACAGACAACACAGCGCATCTGTATTAAAAAGTCTGACAGCTTAAAATATTTCATACTCACTTCTTGTACTCAGTATATGATATTAATCTTATCTCAACTTATATTTCAGCCAATAAAAGACTCCTTTTTTTTTTATGTAAGTTGGTTTTCTAATCTAAATATGTTGTGTCGTTTTTATGTCTTTTAAACAGCCACTACTAGTGGCTTACTAAGGTAAGAGTGGTAAAGACACCTAGAAATTTACCTTTCTGTTATGCATATGGTTGTATGTGTACATATACTCTGAAGGTAGAAGCGTGCTGGCTGTTAAGCCTGACCATGGAAATTATGCAGGCTGTTATGACCTCCTTCAGAAGCTTTACACTGAGCCTGTAACCTCTGCTGGAAGTAAGCTTTTCCAGAGCCTGCCGAAGAGCAAGTGGGAGGCAGTTAGGGTGCACCCAAAGTGGAGGGAGAGCGAGATCAGAGCAGTAAGGGAAAGGCTAGGGGAAGCCGTCAGGATACAGCTCTTCTTTGACTTGTGGAGACACCAGGGAGTCTAGACCACAAATCATAACTGGAACTCATGGGGTGTTTGTGTCATTTCTGTCTGAACAGGGACTGTTAACACTGTGTGTTTGTGTAGCACAGTCTTTAAGAGTGGAAACTAGAGTGAGTTCAAACACTAGATACAATACCAGAAAGGTAAAGATAGTTTAAATAAATTTCAGCCCAGTCTCCAAATTGAAGCTTAATTATTGATATATATTTTGTAATGTAATTTTCATTAACACTTTCTATTTAGAAAATAGATTTATATTTAAATACCCCACCAGGTTCCAACAGCCAGTAGCATATTTCCAGTATTATCAAACAGGAAAGCTTGACCCAAATTCTTTTTAGATCAAATTCTTAGGGTGCATCTGAATTGTTCGTTTAAAATTAATTGATTGTTGCTAACTGAAGAACTATCCTTCTGTGTTTCATTAAGATCATACTGGAACCACCTTACCTATTTTTTTATTGCAATTGCCCAGTCTTGAACAATTAAAAAAAAAAAAGTTGATGTCAAAAATCTTTCATGTCTTTGTCAAAAAAATGTGATGTTTGAGCTTTCCAGATTGAATGCTCCAGATTCTCTGTCTGATTTGAATGGCTTCTGCAATACAGGAGTGGAAGGATTGGTGATTTTATTTAAAATAATAATAATAATAATAATAATAGTTCCATATGGCTCTTTTATGCAGTGAAGAATAGTTTGAAGTAAACAATAGACATGAGGGCTCAAGGGCAGCTGTCATGCCTGAGGCAGAAGGTTGGGAGAAATTAAGAAAATAATAAACAGAATGGTTTAGAAATTACAGTCCGGTGTCCACAAAGCTCTTTTTATGTAGTGCTATGTCTCAGAAATTTCCAGTGGAGTCTAGAGGATGTTTATTTTTCACCAATACATTTACTTAAAAAATGAGAAACAACTCAAGTTTTGACTGGAATTGAAGCAGAATATGCCAGAATTGGTCTGATGCTTTTAACTCCTCAATTAAGGAATGAAAATTGATACCTTCATGGATAACAATCATGAACGGGATTTTGATTAAGCCACTGGAGCAAATACACTTGTCCTTAAAGGAGTGGGGAGAAAGATCAGTATAGTAAAAATCTCAGTTTACAGGCAATTCAAATGGCATGAGCACCACGAATCCCCTCCTAAGATCTGGTGAGCATTAGGATCTCCAGACTTGGAGAAAAAAATATCACTATATATATTACTTTTTATGGAAGATTTCATGAGAGATAGCTTAGAGGTACTGTCTCAATCCTCTGAGTACAGAGCTAGCTCATTCTGATATAGCAGCTTCCACTAACAAGATCTTACAAATATTGCCTCTGGGTCAGATGTTGCCAGTGTGAAGTACCTGCATGAGGGGGAAGCATCACGTTGAATATAGGTCAAATATGATGGTTGGGATAACTTTTACAAATTTAGATGGAGGATAAGATGGGGCTACTTTCCTTGAGAATAATTAATTTATTGTTTTCTTTAACATAAGGAAAGACCACCTACAGAATGTGGTAAAGGAAATGGATGATGGGAGGCAAGAGACTTTACAGTGGGGAAATCAATCATGTAGTACTGAGTGTTCAGCTGTGAATCTTTTGGTCCTATATACTGAATTGAAGTGGGGGGCAGAAATCGCTGTAATGAACAAATTTCTCTAGTGAATAATCTGTACGTTATACTAACCAGCATATCTATGCTATACCTTAACCGTTTGTTCCATCTTAATTCCAAGTGCAAAAAGACTTGAATTCACCATTTGTCCTGGTTTCAGCTGGGATAGAGTTAATTGTCTTCCTAGTAGCTGGTACAGTGCTGTGTTTTGGATTTAGGATGAGAACAATGTTGATAACACACCGATGTTTTAGTTGTTGCTAAGCAGTGCTTACACTAGCCAAGGACCTTTCAGCTTCCCATGCTCTACCGACTGAGAGGGCTGGAGGTGCCCAAGAAGCTGGGAGGGGGCACAGCCAGGACAGCTGACCCCAACTGGCCAAAGGGATATTCCGTACCATGTGACGTCATGCTCAGTATATAAACTGGGGGGAGTTGGCCAGGGGGAGGGGTGATCGCTGCTCAGGAACTGGCTGGGCATCGGTCAGTGGGTGGTGAGCAATTGCATTGTGCATCACTTGCTTTGTATATTTTTTATCATTATTATTATTTTTTATTATTATTATTTTCCCTTCCTTTTCTGTCCTATTAAACTGCCTTTATCTCAACACATGAATTTTTTTTTTTCCTGATTCTCTCCCCCATCCTGCTGGGGCAGGGGGGACTGAGTAAATGGCTGTGTGGTGTTTAGCTGCCTGACAGGTTAAACCACACCACCATTGTATCCTAAAAATCAAGATATGCGTAGATGGTTTACTTTCTGCATACTTGGCTACAGCTAGTTTTACTTATCTGTTGCATGAAAAATGTTGTCTTCCTCTTATAACACCATTAAGCACACTTGATTATATTGATTAGACAAAGGACCTGTATCTGCTTTTCTGATGTCTGCTATACTGCTGGGAGTATAGATATATATAAAGAAATACATCATGGTACAGTGTCCTGGTCCTTACCCTTAAACTGATGAAACTGGAATGGCCATAGGTCAGGAAGTGGTATGGTGGGCTGTGAGGCAAATTAATTGAAAATTTTAGATCTTCTTTTGGATAAAGTTGAATGCAAAACTGGTTAAAGTAGTTAGTTGAATATTACCAAGAAAAGATCACTGACTCTTGCTTTTGATGATTACTTAAAGGAGGGAAATAGGACTTTATTTATGAGAGAGGAGAAAAGACAGATTGTATGGGTAGTTTTCTTAACAATGTGCCACTGGCAGAAAGTAGAAACTCTGCAGTATTTGTTAGGGCAAACTTTATTATGGGACTTCACTACTCATTAAGGCTAAAATGAATGAACAGCACAGGAATTATGATTAGACTGACAGCCTCTTAATTCATCAAGGTATTCTTTTCTCTTATTACTGTTTTCATGTAATGAAGTCTTTGTTGGCATGGGAGTCAAGCAGACAGTCCATTTCAAATTAACTGAAGCAGCAGTAAATAGTGCAGGATTCAAAGAGTCATATGAAAGTATAGTAGCCGAACTTCTAAAAGTCATTCCTCCTTTCTTCTTTCACCACTGACTCTTTACAAACAGCAGGGTGATTCTGTCATGAGAGTTCAAGTCTTAACTCATTTCTTCAGTGGAATCCACTGAAGGTTTTCAGTTTTGTTTTCAATGGACATTAATGCACATCCTCTGGAGAGCTACCACCTCATGTAGTTTAGCACTTGGACATAACTGGCAGCCATCTGTTCAACCGAGCAGTCTTAATCTGGAGACTATATTGTGTGGCTTTTTTTTTTTCTTTTCATAGAGAAAGGCTTGAATCGCAGGTATACAGTTTGAAGTAAAATCAGTTACTTTGATTCATGGTAGTCTTTCAATTTTTGCCAGACCTGTCATTTTCAAACATACAGATCTATAACGTTAAAAACAAAACAAAACAACTGTAGCAATCTTTGTTAAAATCACAATTTATCTGGTAATAACTGCTATATGCTCATATGCATAATGCCATTCTCTTAAGTAATTTTCATATCTTCAAAATTGTGGCTGGCAGACTGGCAGATTCTGTGACAAGCTTTGGTGCAGAGAAGATCCCTAGTGCAAGACTTCATAAAGTCAACACATCCTTTCTCTGCCTAGCACGTTCAATTCTTTTAGTTCCTTTTATGATAACTCTGGAAATAGTTTAGGTCACTCAATCCCTTCATGACACACTTTATTCTGTGCTGTCATACCACTGCTGTCCAGAAATGCTATGCTAGTTTTAATTTCATTGTTGCCCATTGATTGCAATAGATCAACAGAAAACTTCCTATAGAGTCACATGCAGCAATGCAAGAAGCTGGGCTGGTAACAAATCACCACTGCAACATCCTCTGAAAATAAGTCACTAGTCAAAATCAGATGAAAATGAAGGTTGAGACGATGGTCGCTAAAACCTGGGAATGATTTTTAGTAGACTAGAGAGGATACAAGGTAATTAACTGAGATAGTTGCCCCAAGGGCAATGGGGCTGCAGGGGTGTTGCCAGCTGGTCTCTGAGAGCTCTTACCAGCCTTCATATGCATTCATGCTCTCCTAAGAATGTCATCACCTTTGGCTGCTGTCCAGCAGTGCACGTGGGAGAATAACTTTGTGCTCTATTGAAGCAAAGAACACTAGAGAAACAGCAGAGATATTTGGCAAAGCTATGCTGGAACATCCGAAGGGTGAAAGCTGTGAAAATTCGACATGTTTGCTAAATAGGTCTCCTCTTGTCCAAGACAGTTAGAAAACCTGCCAACTGCCACAGCATATATGGCATAGAGACTTCAAAGACATCAATACTGTTAATCTCTCACTAAGCGTGGAGAGACCTGTAATTTGCCTAAAGAAACATGATGGTAGGAAAATGTTTAGCCTTAATCTGTGGTACAACAGCACTTCTGGGGATCCGCTTTGATTTAGCAATGATCTAACTCAATGCTTCCGAAGTTTGTGGTATCTAAACCTTACACACAGACTTCTGATTATCTTGAGGTATTTTTTCTTTACACTAGCATTGTAAACAAAAGGAGGTTTAGAAATGGATGAGTGTTTTGAGAAGCTTGGCTAACTTTCATAGTATCTATGACAGATTTAAAAGCATTTAGGATAACAAGTTAATTTTAAACTTAGTGAAATTATAATGATTTAGCTTAACAAAGGACATATATTTCATGTTAATGTAATAAAAATAATTTTGCAGTATATATGTTAATATGGCATATACGTAGATAAAATATTAAGCATGTTTTAGTATTTTATGAAACATTGTGAGATGAGGCTGCATTGAGACCAAATAACTTGGGAAATGTGAAAAGTTAATATCTGACAGGTGGGGTCACCTCCAGCACTTGCATGTAAGCAAGAAAGTGCCTACAAGGCACCATTATGGATAAATCCCCCAAACCCTCCCCAGGAAGTCAGCATGCTTGGGATGCCTCTCTAAAGTGCCTGTACACTAATGCAGGCAGTATGGGGAATAAACATGCTGAATTAGAGATCTGTGTGCAGCTGCAGGGCTACAATTTTGTTGGTATCACGGAGGTATGGTGGGATGACTCCCATGACTGGAGTGTTGCAACTCGATAAACTTCTAAAATGAAATGACTGGTCTGGTAGATGAGGGGAGAGCAACCGATATTGTCTACCTGGACTTCAGTAGTGCCTTTGACCCTGTCTCCTATAAGAGCCTCATAGCCAAGCTGTTTAAGTATGGGCTGGATAAAGAGACAGTGAGGTGGATGGAAAACTGTCTGAATGGCTGGGCCCAGAAGGTGGTGATCAGCAGCACAAAGACTTGTTTGAGGCCAGTGGCTAGTGGTGTACCCCGGGGGTCAGTGCTGGGTCCAATCCTGCTTAACATCTTCATTAATGACCTGGATATGGGGCAGAGTGTACCCTCAGCAAGCTTTCTGATGACACCAAAGTGGGAGGAGTGGCTGATATACATCAGAGTGGCTGATGCTGCCATCCAGAGGGATCTTGACAGGCTGGAGATACGGGCTGACAGGAACCTCATGAAGTTCAACAAGGAAAAGTACAAAGTCCTGCACGTGGGGAGGAACAACCCCGTACACCAGTATATGCTAGGGGCCACCCAGCTGGAAAGCACCTTGGCAGAAAACGACCTGGGAGTCTTGGTGGACACCAAGCTGCACATGAGCCGGCAATGTGCCCTTGCCACAAAGAAGGCTAATGGTATCCTGGGCTGCATTAGAAAAAGTCTCGCCAGCAGCTTGAGAGTGGTGATCCTTCCCATCTACTCGGCACTGGTGAGGCCACACCTGGACTCCTGTGTCCAGTTCTGGGCTCCTCAGTACAAGAGACACCTGGACACACTGAAGAGAGTCCAATGAAGGGCCACAGAGATGATGAAGGGACTGGAGCATCTCTCCTATGAAGAAAGGCTGAGAGACCTGGGACTTTAGCCTGGAGAAGAGAAGGCTCGGGGGGATCTTGTTAATATACATAAATACCTGAAGGGAAGGTGCAAAGAGGACAAAGCCAAGCTCTTTTCAGTGGTGCTCAGTTACAGGACAAAAGTCAATGGGCACAAACTGAAACACAGGACATTCCCCCTGAACATCAGGAAACACTTTTTTTACTGTGAGTGTGCCCGAGCACTTGCACAGGTTGCACAGGAGATTGTAGAGTCTCCATCTTTGGAGAGCCTCAGAAGCCGTCTGGGCATGGTCCTGGGCAACTGGCTCTAGGTGGCCCTGCTTGTGCAAGAGGGTTGGATCAGATGACCTCCAGAGGTCCCTTTGAACCTCAGCCATTCTGTGATTCTGTGACAATACTGTGTCAAAACAATTACTATGATAGTGTGTGAGTTTACTGTAATGAGAATACAATACCTGCAAATAAAATGTGATCATTCAAATAGATTATAATGAACTAGTGATTGAGATGATTATAAATAGCATATTGGGGAGTTAGAGTGGTTTTCCATGAATGAGATCTCTGAGGAATTTTGTTGTTGTGAAGACAGATTTGTTACATGCATCATAAATACTCAAGTGCTAGTTTGTAAGAAACTAATAGATTTTTGTAATAAAAACTGTTTAACACATGGCTTGTTGTTTACATCATGAAGGATACATTATTTTGTCTACTAATTTTATTATTTTTTTTACTGTTTGGAGTGACAAAATGGATTACAATACATATTCAAATATTCTGTCTTTATCTAGCAGTCACTAAAAGAAAAAAATTAGTACCCATCCTTCAGACTCACTGTGGGTTGTTAAAGCCCTATTCATCATAAACTCTCACTCAAACACTACAGTGTTTTGTGTTATAATCATAGAATCATAGAATAGTTTGGGTTGGAAGGGACCTTAAAGATCATCTAGTTCCGACCCCCCTGCCATGGGCAGGGACACCTTCCACTAGACCAGCTTGTTCAAAGCCCCATCCAACCTGGCCTTGAACACTTCCAGGGATGGGGCATCCACAAGTTCTCTGGGCAACCTGTTCCAGTGCCTCACCACCCTCATAGTGGAGAATTTCTTCCTTATATCTAATCTAAATCTACCCTCTTTCAGTTTAAAGCCATTACCCCTTGTTCTATCACTACCTTGTAAAAAGTCCCTCTCCAGCTTTCTTTTAGGTGCCCCTGCAGGTACTGGAAGGCTGCTATAAGGTCTCCTGGAAGCCTTCTCTTCTCCAGGCTGAACAACACCAACTCTCTCAGCCTGTCTTCATAGGAGAGGTGCCCCAGCCCTCTGATCATCTTTGTGGCCCTCCTCTGGACTCGCTCCAACAGGTCCGTGTCCTTCTTATCTTGGGGGCCTCAGAGCTGGACACAGTACTCCAGGTGGGGTCCCACGAGAGCGCAGTAGAGGGGGAGAATCACCTACCTCGATCTGCTGGTCATGCTTCTTTTAATGCAGCCCAGGATATGGTTGGCTTTCTGGGCTGCAAGTGCACATTGCCGGCTCATGTTGAGCTTCTCATCCCAAGTCCTTCTCCTCAGGCCTGCTCTCAATCCATTCTCTGCCCAGCTTGTATTTATGCTTAGGATTGCCCCGACCCGGGCGCAGGACCTTGCACTTGGCCTTGTTGAACTTCATGCAGTTTGCACGGGTCCACCTCTTGAGCCTGTCAAGGTCCCTCTGGATGGCACCCCTTCCCTCCAGCGTGTTGACTGCACCACACAGCTTGGTGTCGTCGACAAACTTGCTGAGGGTGCACTCAATCCCTCTGTCCATGTCGCTGACAAAGATATTAAACAGTGCCGGTCCCAATACTGACCCCTGAGGAACGCCACTTGTCACTGGTCTCCACTTGGACATTTAGCCATTGACTGCAACTCTTTGAGTGCGATCATCCAGACAATTCCTTATCCACCGAGTCATCATCCGTCAAATCCATGTCTTTCCAATTTAGAGACAAGGATGTCGTGCAGGACAGTGTCAAATGCTTTGCACAAGTCCAGGTAGGTGGTGTCGGTTGCTCTTCCCTTATCCACCAATGCTGTAACCCCATTGTAGAAGGCCACCAAATTTGTCAGGCACGATTTGTCCTTAGTGAAACAATGTTGGCTGTCACCAATCACCTCCTTATTTTCCATGTGCCTTAGCATAGTTTCCAGAAGGATCTGCTCCATGATCTTGCCAGGCACAGACATGAGACTGACTGGCCTGCAGTTCCCTGGGTCTTCCTTTTTTCCCTTTTTAAAAACAGGGGTTATGTTTCCCCTTTTCCAGTCGGTGGGAACTTCACCAGACTGCCACGACTTCTCAAATATGATGGATAGTGGCTTAGCAACTTCATCTGCCAGTTCCTTCAGGACCCGTGGATGCATCTCATCGGGTCCCATGGACTTGTGCACCTTCAGGTGCCTTAGATGGTCTCAAACCTGATCTTCTCCTACAGTGGGTGGTTCTTCATTCTCCAGTCCCCGCCTTTGCCTTCTGTGACTTGGGCAGTGTGGCTTGAGCATTGGCTGGTGAAGACTGAGGCAAAAAGTCATTGAGTACCTCAGCCTTCTCCATATTCTGGGTAACCAGGTCTCCTGTTTCCTTCCAGAGAGGGCCCACATTTTCCCTACTAATGATACTTGTTTTATACGTGTTTTGATATGCAGAAAAATACTTAACTACTGGCATCTGAGCTACTATCTACTGAAATGTTCAAATGCTGTAGGGTTTCTCATTTATGCTTAGACCACTTTATATCTCTCTGACAGAATAAAGTGGACACATCACATTTATATTAATTTTCGGGCTTCTTATCACTGCCAGGCTGTTGTAAAGTTGCCTTAGTTTTGATCTGCACTCAAAAGTTCTGTTGGGCATATAAAATACTAAATGGGAATCAGTGCAGAGATCACCCTTTAATATTGGGCTGAAAATCTGAAAAAAAAAATACTGCCAGTCTAAGTGGGTTTCCTTATAAACCACTTTACTTGAAAGAAGAAGTATGTATATTGTGATAGCAAGTTTGGGTAGGTGTTGTACAATATAGTCTTGAGGTTCTTGTTTTACTTTTGAAGTTTTGTTCTCTGTATAATACCTAAAAAATACTGAAGAAAAATTGCTAAACATTTAACTATGCAGTCAAGGCAGACTTCTAACGCTGCATATGCTGTGTAGAAAGATATGGCTGTATTAGTTTGGTCTTCTTAAAATATTTTATTAAATACTTGTTATTAGAAGAAAATATCCCTGGGCAGTTTATCTTCATTAAAAAATGCATAGAACAGTATGGCTCAGGCACATGAATAAACCACATAAACATACATAGCTCTAATGGCATAAACAGTTAGGAGGAGTTTGTCTGAATAATTGCAGACGATTAGGTATGTTGTAAAGCATGTTTTATGTTCCTTAAGTTGGAAGGGAATCCACATTACAGGTCAGAAACAGAAGGCTTGCTTAGAAAATATAAAAATATCATACAAGTTGCTTTTATTTTCTTTGGGTTTTTTAATTTTTTTTTTAGGTGTTGAGAGCATAACTTTTCCTACCATCTCTTTGCTATGTAAGACCTTGCAGGACACTGAACTTACACAGTAGTTATAAGCTGCACATCAGTAAGCATATGTAGATGCAAGGAATCTAATCCCCACAACAGTTTAATTCAGTAAAACGTAAGTGGTAAGGGGTAGAAGAGGAAGAATGTTATATCATCCCATTAAGTATTTAGACAAACCTGGATGCCTGTCTCAGTCACAAAAAGAAAATATTCTAAACAGGAAAAAAACCCAAACCCATATGTTTTTCTCCCAGGCCGTCAGAGCTTTCCCACAATTCATAACATTCAAGCACAACATCCTAATTTCAATGGTATAAGTGCCTGTACTCCCATTCCTAATGAGATTTTAGCTTGTGCAAACATTCTGGTATTGCTAGACTTTTCAAGCTGCTTTTTATTATCTATTCAGCTATATCAAATTTCTACTTCAAAACAAATATACTTTATGCTCTCTCAATAACTTTCTTCAGCATGTAGAAGAAATATGTTTGAATGATTGATTATTTCAGGATCCCGTTGCATGATTTCTGACCAGTTTTTAAGAGACTGAGTGTTTTTTGATGTTCATGTTACTTAGAGCTCTGGGCAACACCTATCACTGTCATTCATAAGATGGATGGTTGTTACTGCTATTATGTCTACTGTGTGCAGTTTCAGAGAGTCACTAATATAAATGTTGTATGGTTTATTGCTTCATGGAAAAATGAGCCTCTTAATGCAGCATGGCTCTGGTTATTCTTCATTACCTGAAATACTGTGGAAGAGCTGGTATGTCGAATGAGAATTATAGATTCAGTGCAGAGTGTATGAAATATAATTATCACTGTTTCCAGACTATAAAAGGGTCTTATTCATCATGTGCAAAAATATTTAAGCAACATTAAGAAACTTCATTCTTACTTATTACGCTGAAACTGACTGAATAGAAAAGTGCATAATATTAAGAAAGCAACCATAAATCTTCCCACTTCAGTAGGTCTTTTGTGAAACATTTGTTTGATTGTGAATGAAGATGATGGTCTGTATGGCAGAGCCTTGTGTCCAAACACAAATATTGTCTATTTCCTCCCTCTGTTTCTGTATATAGACATGTACAATTGATGATAACAAATATGACCTTGCCTTCCATTTTCCAGTAATGCGGTAAAAGAAGACTATAGATCAAAATCTAAATATCTACTAAATGTATACAGACTGCAGGACACTAGGAAAAAATTAGCTAATATTCGGTTCACTGTTTTAGTGGAGAGGTTGCTGTTTAGATCTGGCTTTTCCTCCATAATAATGTATTTGTTCAGAAATATGACTGTGCGTATCTATGTGCCATACAACATGACCACTTCTCAGAGGAGAATAAGTAACAGGTAATCACCACATTCTGGAGTTACAGTTAGCATTATGGCCTTATCATAGACTTTTAGGAAAAATCTAGAGGACTTAAGTCTTATATCTTTATATATTTTCATAGTAAAATGGTACAAGCAAAAGGCAGAAAAGTCTTATAGTAGTTACAAGAGTATTTGGTAAATGTATTTTCATTTGAAATATGTGCCCATCTTGCACTGAATGTGGCACAAATTTCCACACATTCAAACATAGGTAGCAGTTTTTCAGAAGGACTAGAACAAAAAGACTTTTAACTGTTTAGAATTGCCACAGATTCAGCTTTAGGGTTTCTTTTCACTTAGTCTCAGTCTTTAAGAGATGTTATCTGTAACTGCTGGAGCTAATCTCTGAAATGAAAAGCTGCGTAACCACCATGTAAAACCAGAACCTGTGACTGTGTTGCTAGCACCCACAGAAGTTTACTGAGATTAACTTCCAACTTTGCTCCATTGCTACAGCAAAAGTGAGGAGGGAAAAAAACTTTACCACATGATGCTGTGTGTTTCAAGTTTCTCATATGTTTAAAGATAATTTGTGTCTGAGTTGTGTAAGGGAGCTAGGCAAACAGAATAAAAATGCCTTAATGACTTGAGGGCCTGTAATAAGTGAGAGATGGAGAAGGTTTTCTGCCCAGTAGCTAGGGGAACCCAGTACTTGGGAAAGGAAAAGACCAGATTCCAGTTTAACAATTAATAATAAAATAATAATAATAAAGCTTAGATCCTATGCCATATGTGAATATTTATATTGCACTGGAGATAGGACTCAGACCTAAGCCATCTTTTGCTAAGATGAGTGAAATAACCACTGGTTTTATTGCCATGCTTTCTCCTTCTGTCTCTTACCATATGGTCAGTGAATTACTCTATGGAATGACGAATAGCTTATTGGAAAGGGTATTGTAAGACCTACTCAGAATATTCTGTAATTTGGTAATTGATTTGCTGTCTATGTAGACAGGTACTAAATGCTTCCAACATTATGCATCAACTGCCTCACTGTAGTGACAAAAGTTAGGTGACACATAGGTGTTGAACTCCTTTTCTGAGTCTGTCATTACATATTAAAATAGTTAATGAACACAGTATGACTTCTAAGGAATTGAAATCAAATAAATATAACTGTGCTGAATTGGAGAGTTTGTGTGTGAATATGCCTTGAATCTTTTTGTTCCTCAGATATGCAGTACACATACTACAGGTTTATGAAAAACCTTGTGACCTGTTACAGTCTGGAGCTATCATCAATAATAAGTTTACAGACCTTTTGTCCTTCATGGCATTAAGCTCACAATTTCATGGATGATATAAAAAGTAACTTTTCCTCTATTTATTACTTTTTATGATCTCTTTAGCTAGAACTGAGCTATTTTAAGATTGGAGGGATGCTCTTTGGTCAGAATAATATTGACCATAGCATGGTAGAGCTAAGAATGCTCTGCATTAACCTCATTGAAGCCAGTGAAATTACTTCTACTTATACCAGGTAAGAAACAGAACTATTGCACCAGTAAAGATGATCATGGATGATTGCATTATTTGTTAAATGGATGGAGGGCTTACACCCAAAATAACAGAAGAGTCCTAAATCACTGAAACAAGGTAGCATTTCTTGAGGGTCTCTCTCTACTTTAATCTGATTAATAAATCATAGAAGCATGTGTACCTGCCTAGGTTTTCAAAATTGACAGTAGAAGAGTAACCAGGGGTATATTGGGGGAGGGAGGAGTGACAAAGCAAAACAAAAACCTTAGTGGTTTGTCACTCAGATCTACTCATTTATCCCTAATTACCATAGAACCCTATTCACTGGTGTTGCTGATACTTGCATCACAAAGCACTATAGATGAGATTTATATAACAGCCTAATAAATGAGAATTTCCAAGTGAAATTGGCTCTTTTTTCCCTCCCGTAAGCAGAAAAAAATGCAAATTCAGATAATAAATCTATAGAATGAAGTCACTTCACAGATGTGTTAAATCAAATTAAGAGCGCTTTTATAATATTGAGCAAATGGCAGCTGTACAGAATTACTCATTTGTAAGCCTCATCTATTATAGTTAATTTTGCTGACTTCAAGTACTTAATTTGCATTTGTTAAACTAGCTAAATAATGTAGGAGGCGGTACGAATGGTATGTTTGTTCATACTAGAATTTATCATGTAACTTCGGATAGAAGTGTTCTGCCCACTTCGGCATTTCCTTGTTTTCTTGATAGTTGTAATCAATTAAGTGGAATTGCTAAAAGATATCTTTAAGACTTATTTTAAAGCTGGAATCTACTTTTTAAAGGACAATCAGACTGTGGTAAAAAGAATCCCACCAACAGAATACAGAATATACAAGAAAGTACAAGGCTGCCTTAACTGTTTTGGTTTCTGAGACCTCAGAAATGGTCACAGCTTCTTGATCCTTCTTGCAAAAGCAAATAAATTGCTATTCTGTGGGTTTTCCCCTATTACATCTGTTTCTTTGGAGCATGCCAAATGGAATTTAAAAATTGCACAACACCATTAGGATTTGTATGGCTGGTGTTGAGGACACGTAATCTTTCAGGTTCTTTTTTCTAATGATGCAAGCACGTATTCATATTTTAGGAAGACATATGTCACTGTTAGTTTTGGACTCTGCAGAGAGCCAACCATATAGGTAACAGGTAAGCTTGCTCTTGTCTTTGATTAAAATTAATTGTGGTGCTAGAGTTCCTTGGGAATACTCAGGTGCTAACATTTTATTGACCTTGGTGGAAAAAAGGGAATGGGTTTTCCTATGTGTTATTTGACCTATTTTTCAGGATTGGCTGGAATGTATAAATTGAAGAAAACTGCATTAAAAAAAAGAAGAAAAAATAGTGCTCTTAATATATAATACACAAACTCCTGTCACAGATTTTCTCTGCAAGAAGTTCTTCCAGCAAAAATACAGTTTTAGTTATTGCTTGGCAGAGGGAAAATAAAGGTGTCCACTGACGACAGTATAAACTACATTGAAATATTTGGTTAATGATATTGGATAGTTACCATCTTTTCTGAGGCCACTTTTGTAAATTGCCTAGCAGAAAACTGTATGTAAGAACATAGAAATACCCAGAGGTGGTTTGTGCAGTTAGTAGCTCTCAGTGTTTCTGTTTTCAAAGTGCTTTTTTAGTCTCTTCCTAATTCCTAATATTTTACTTGCTTTATGACTGCCACCAAACACTGAGCTACTGTGTGACCATGCTACTGTAACAGCTTCAAGATTACTCATGAAGGGTTCTTGTCTATACTATAACTTTCATATTGGTATAATAACACTAATACAACTATATATATTTTAACATTAATAACATTTGTGTCACCAGCAAACTTTGACGGCTCACTCCTTACTTTTTTTCCAGACCATTTCTGAAAGCTTTGAACAGCACAGAACTCAGCGTGTACTCTTGTGCAGCTCTACTGTTGACTTCCTGTCTTAAAAAGTACTCCACCCACTACAACTGACTATTTGCTTCCACCTTGTTATCCCTTTCTTTTAAAATTTTTCATTTATACTAGAACCTTTTTTTATCCTGTGGCTGATTAGTTTCCTCAAGAGCCCTGGTAGGTTATACCAAGCAGATTGCCCACATGCTTGCTGATGACTTCAAAGAAGGCCAAGAGGTTGACAGAACAGGACTTTCTTTTGCAGAACTCTTACTGGCTCTTGCAAAGAAACTTGCATTTACCTAGTTCACTAATTCTGTCCTTTAACGTAGTCTCTGCTAACTTATTTAATAACATCAGGTTTAGATGTCTGTAGTTCCTTGGATCCCTCAGAGTCCTTTTAAAAGATTGTTGCTACGTTCACAACAGTTTTCAGACAGCAGAGAAGTTTTAAACATGAGGTTACACTCTACCATTAGCAAGTTACCTATTTCATGAAAACATATAGTCTTAAGCTGTTTTAACAGCCCAGTGTAAATGCTAGAACAGGGAGGAGGGCAGAGAGGTTACAGATGGCTTGTCTATAGCTGTTATGTACACTGGAAGTGTTGACATTCATCACTAGTGGAGATAAGGCCTGTTATTTTATTGAAATGGCAGTGGATGAAGTTAAATGAATGTGTTTGCTGCTAATTAACATGAAAATCTACCATATGGTGTTAATCTCAGTGGATCTTAGTACAGTAACTAATAGAACGTTAGAAATCTGAGGTACAGGAGTTTAGAAGAACATGAGCAAGTGACATACAGACAGCGCAAGCTTACTTAACGTTAGTCACTCTGAGTTGAACACAATAGCAAGAAAGCACCACAGACAAGAAATTTCAAAAGTATGCGGAACTGGGACTTTTCATTTGTAAAATCTTAAAACAGGCTTGACCAGAAGCAACTGCCTCACACAAATACTTCTGTAAAACTGATAAAATAATGATAGTAAGAACTGTGGACTGAGATAGTATACCTTCTGCTCTTTTTTCTCCCCAAAAGAAAGCTGAAACTTTATATTGCAATAATATGTGATTTCTTTATGTATAGTTCTTATCTACTTGTTGTAACACATGGCTACATGGCAAACGTTAGATGAAGTTATTTATAATCTGCTTTTTTGAGTGCTTTGTTTCCTTGGGATTAATTTCTTGTATGTTCTTTGTTGGTCTTTAATTGTTTTTGGGGATTCAACAAGCAATTTACATGCATGTCAGTGTGCTGGTTTTGGCTGGGATAGAGTTAATTTTCTTCATAGTAGCTAGCATGAGGCTGTGTTTTGGATTTGTGCTGAAAACAGTGTTGATGATATAGAGATGTTTTCATTTTTGCTGAGCAGTGCTTACACAGCGTCAAGGCCTTTTCTGCTCCTCACACCACCCCACCAGTGAAGGGACAGCTGACCCCAACTGACCAAAGGGATATTCCACACCATATGACGTCATGCTCAGCATATAAAGCTGGGGGAAGAAGAAGGAAGGGGGGGACGTTCGGAGTGATGGTGTTTTGTCTTCCCAAGTAACCGTTACCCGTGATGGAGCCCTGCTTTCCTGGAGATGGCTGAACACCTGCCTGCCGATGGGAAGGAGGGAATGAATTCCTTGTTTTGCTTTGCTCGCATGTACAGCTTTTGCTTTACCTATTAAACTGTCTTTATCTCAACCCACAAATTTTCTCACTTTCACTCTTCTGATTCTCTCCCCCATCCCACCGGAGGGGAGTGAGCGAGCGGCTGTGTGGTGCTTAGTTGCTGGCTGGGGTTAAACCACGACAGTCAGTAAAATAGAATTTTTGTGGGTAAGAAAATCTGAAACATTTACTGGGTCAATATAGTGTGGGGGAATGAGAAAATATGAGATCTGATCATTATTTGTGTTTTCCTCTCTGTTATTGTCTGCAAGTCTTACTGTTGTTGTTTAACCTCAGCCAGTTTAATAGAACAGTTAAAACAGTTTAATCATTGAAATAAAGTAAAATAGTAGTAGTAATAATAATAATAATAATAATAATAATAATAATAATAATAAAAAAAATAATATCTAAACAAGTGATGCACAATGCAATTGCTCACCACCTGCCAACCGATGCCCAGCCAGTCCCTGAGCAGCGGCCCCCCCGGCCAGCTTTCCCCAGTTTATGTACTGAGCATGACGTCACATGGTATGGAATGTCCCTTTGGCCAGTTTGGGTCAGCTGTCCTGGCTGTGCCCCCTCCCAGCTTCTTGTGCCACCTCCAGCCTTCTCAGTCGGTAGAGCATGGGAAGCTGAAAAGTCCTTGACTAGTGCAAGCACTGCTTAGCAACAACTAAAACATCGGTGTGTTATCAGCATTGTTCTCATCCTAAGTCCAAAACACAGCACTGTACCAGCTACTAGGAAGGAAATTAACTCTATCCCTTACTAAATGAGCCGACTTCCACTTCCAATATTTCTTCTTGTGTATAGGGGTGACTGATACTTGCACGAGTTGGTTCTTATTGAAGTTCTAGCATGTCTGGCACAGCAGCACTCAGCGGCTGCGTGACTTCTCAGGCCACAATAATCTACTGTTAGTCTCCGGTCTCCATTAGACACTTACTTATCAAATTATAGTCTTCCTAGACTAATATTCTTCCTAGGACTAGTATTCTGAAACCTAGGAAAATGCTTACAGTACAGCAAGGCTGTCATGGGTTCTGTCTGGACATTTTTAGAACATCCTGAATATAAATACAAAATAACAACACTGCTTATGTTGACAAACCTATACCTGAAGTTAAACCAGAAAGTTTGAAGTGGCCCAATTAGTGTTTTTCTTGACTTTAGAATGTTTATATTACTGACATGAATGTTCTGTGTACTTTCATTGATGTATCAAACAGTGAGGGAATACAAATTGTGACAAACCTATTATCTTCAGGAACGTCAGCACTATGTGGTGATTGTTTCTAAAGCTTAGCCAACTGCTTGTCTTAGCTTTGATTCCACAGAGTATCCCACTGTCTTTGCACAGCCCTGATGCTGCCGTAAGTAGTTTTAAATCTATAATAGGAGAGGGAAAAGGTAATCGGTGGTTTTATAATATATTTTCAGCTGTCACTTTGAAGGACGGTACAGAAGACCAACTCCACTAAAAGCTAACTTGAAGTAGCATTCAGGATTCTGAATATTCTTTCAGGGATGCTGCTGGAGTTCACTACCCACAAAAAAGAAAGGTACAGTCAGACATACACACATAGGAGAATGCTGAACAAAGAAAGCAAGCAGAACAAAGATACAGACAGATAATGTAATATCTCCAATTAATGTTGATGCTATCCTTTTACGAAAATGCATCTGATGCTATATTTGATTCATATATTGTGAAAAACAGCCCTCTGGAAGTTGTGTGATATAAAAAGGGTGTAGCAATGCTAGTTTCAGGTGGCAGTAAGAGATAAAAAGGAAAAGATAATACCTCAGACAAAGAAGAATGACATATTTTCAATATTTGTGTCAAATAAGGAAAAATTATGTCATCTAAAATACAGAAGGGTGGTTAAACCTCCACAAAACTGATACATTGTAATCAAAATTCTGATCTATGCTGAAACAGTTCTATTAGAATACATGTCAGTTAATGGTGTGATTTTTTTCTTTTATTTGGCATAGTTATATCAATAAATGTTTTCACGTAAAAGCTGCCTATTTTTTTTTATTAGAAACCGTGTATATATAACCATACCTTACTTCATGAATAGGATTAAGCTGCCTGTGTTTTTGTATTGCTGCTAGGTTATCACCATGAGCTATCAGTACACATGAGCTGACACATTGATTATATCAGCATAATTAGTAAGAGTAATTCCTGAATTGTCATCAGAAGTTCCTCATCCTACTCCTACAGTGTATAACCAAATGAAAGGACTGCTGCGTTAGTGCAGAGCTTCACACCTGTCAACCAGGCACTGCCTGATCATGATCTCCTACAAATGCACTATTTCTTTTCAGGCCAAGACTACAAAAACAGGCTACAGAATGATGAAATACTATAAATCTGAAATGTAAGGCCTATAAAAGTTATTGAGGATTCCTGAAGTAATAAGTGAAATCAGAAACAACCAACCAAACAGCAGAAAAAAATAAAGCTGAAAATTCCACACATTGCTCCAACCCCAGGAAGGGCAAACAGCCGGGCAAATAGCCAGGCAAGAAGTCAGTAGGGTGATTCAGACACATAAGTGGAGCATTTAAAATGACAGATGGGACCCGTGTCCCTGGGAATCTAACACATTTTGTGCTCCTGCGTTCATGTAAGGTTCTAAAGTCCGTACTCTAGAGGTGATAAAAATTTTCCTGATAAACAAAATGACAAAGAGCCAAAGCATTGAAATAGGAAAGGAAGTAAAATTCAAAGACTTCAAGGAGAAGGGGGAAGAGGGAGTGTGAAAGGGTAGAGGAGAAGAGTGCTGGGAGGGAGGTACTGGTAACATCTGTTATGTGAGGTGGGGTCTGGACACATTGCGCACATCAGCTCAGACACTGCATTGACATCTGCAGAAGATGATGAGAGGAGACCGCTAAAGTGTTTAAAGCAGTAGACCTTGGGGACTAAGGGGTTCTGAGTATCTAGTAACATTGGCAAGAACGTTATGGTGTATTGACTAATGGCTAGGCATAAGAAGGCTTTATAAAAGGGAGGTGTGAATGATGCAAAAAGTTATCATTAGTAGGTTTAGTACAGAAAAATCATATCATCTCCTCCTCATCAAGACTATTAGAAAAAGATTATTTTGAGCAGTTTTCAACATTGACAAAAAGAGTTTCTCAGCCAGGCAGGGAACCCCTAAGACTTGTGGAGAAATCCACGCAAAAAACCCCAGACACTAAAAAGAACAAGCCTTTCTTTGCACCTTTTTTTCCCTCATAAGTCTCCTGAGGTATGTTCGAGTTAGATACTTGATAGGAAATTTCTGTGTGAATAAACATGGCTCTAAATTGTTCATATGAGCATCATTTTAGACCACAGACAATTCAATATTATTTAATTTAATTTAATCTAATTATTTAATCATTAGATAGGATTTGATGTTCACTACCCAGGTTTGCCGATTCCTACTTGACCTGGTAGCACATGAATTAAAGTTGTCTTATTCTTACCTCAGAAATGTGATTTTTGTTTTGTTAAAAGAATTAAGAGGCATACATGCAGAATGCCGTGTATCAAGCAGAAAGTTCCTTGCAGGGTAAGTGGACCTGAAGGCAGGAGGGAAGGAGAGGGGGCACAGGGAGCTGTTCTGCTTCTGATGAAATTCAAGTTAATAGAAAAATTCCAGCTGACTTCAGTGGAACAAAAATTTGCCCTTTCAAAAAGGATACAGACCTGTAATTCTGAATATTGAAGCTTTATTTTATTATTTGAAAATGGGATTGAAAAAAAAATCTAGAACACATTTTCATTTAAATGATAACTTTTTTGCTCCCATTTTTTAATGCTCTTTTGTGCTACTAAAATGAGCTGCTACTGACAACATGGGTAATTGGTGCGTGTACCTGCTATAAATACCTTTAAACATAGCTTTTTAACTGCTACCTTTAAAGATCTTAGTTATCATTCTCACAAGGTAAGCACTTGTAATGTGTAATAAGCGAGCAGGAGTCAGTCAGTGTGGGTAGTCAGGAGTTCCATCATACACTCTCTTCAGAGGCAATCTCTGGCCCCAAACACCTACAAGTCTTGTGACCTAGTCCTATATAAAGTGTATGAATGTAATGTACTATATCCACTTGTGCTTAGAGAGAGATATGAAATAAAAAGAACATAAAGGTTTCCAGGGTGTCCATCAGCTCCAAGGTACTTGCAATGTTTTTGGGGTCAATGCTTTTCATTTCAAGAAGGAAGTTGACCTATTCTTAACATTTAGTAAGTGCCAGATATTCTCATTATTTCTGCCAAGAAAGCTGCTGCAGTGTATGAATGCTTACAACAGTTTTCCAGCCAAAAGTAGATTGGTAGCACTTAGCATTTTTGTAGGAATTAACCTTTCTTGATTTTGGTTCTGCACGCTATTGGGGAAAAAAAAAAAAAAAGGAAAGGCAAAGTGGGGGGAACAGGGTGGGGAGAACCAAAACTCAGACCTCTGTGGCAGCTTTGAAAAGACATACTCTTTTGCTGGTTACTGTAGTGCATACAGAATGCAGATCATCATTTCTGAGTTGCAGCTCTTAGGGGAACAGAGGGGCTTTCTTCTTCTTTCCTGCTTCTTCCCTCTCTGCTGCTTATATTGAAGGAAAAAGTGTGTGAGGTCTGCAGTCTGTTGCAACAGTTGCCTGCAAAGACTAAGGAAGAAAAAGAATGAGGTGGGAGTGGGTATCTAAGGATGAAACCCTTCAGGGCAGTACAGATAAACAGAAGCATAGACCAGTGGGAGCCACAATTGAATAGTTTGGAGATGAAGGACAGAAGACAGCAACTTCAGAGAGACAAAAAATGCATGGATTACAACCCACTCCAGGCATGGTGCAAGAGAGAATATTGAGAGAAAAAGCAGAGAATATAGGTCAGTAGAACTTTGATGCAGTACACAGAGGCATACAAAAGATTCCTGAATCCTCTGAACTCATAAGTTTTACTAGTTACTTGGCAATAGAGAAGAAAATAGTGCATTTTTTAATGTTGCTGAGATGGGCTATACATGGAAAATTACACATAGCTGCGCTAGGTCCATGTTCCTAAAAGGCAACTTAGGTTTCTGGGATACAATCCAACAAGTACGATCTACAACCGCTAGTCACAAGTGCTTGACTGGAAGTGTCCACATTCACTAACATCCTCTTTTTTCAGGCATGTTGTGCATCCAGAATTCGGCATTGTGTAGTCTTCAGAGTTGAACCTGCAGGCATGTGGTCCCTCAAAAGTGTCGTGAGGAGCGGCGTTGCCTTCCAGCTGCTCAGAATTACTTGTTACCTGTCTAATAGCTGATTAATGCAGCCCTGGAGTCAAAGCTTCAAGCTTGCCTCTATCCAGGTGTTGTATTTCCTTTTGCTTGACATCTTTCTGATGCCCTGAGTTTTGTGTGTGTGTTGTTTTTCGTATTGTTTCCATGGGAAGGATGCTTCTATCAAACTACAGTTTAATCTGAGTGGTTAGAGGTCTTGCTTTGGAAATGGATGGTGGGCATCTGTGTCCTTTCAGGTTTAAGAAGGTGGAAAATAGGGGTCTTCACTGGAGAAGGCTCTGGCTTCCAGGTTGCTATATAAATGTTCATTGAGTATCTAGAAATTACTTAGTGATCTGTATTAAGTGAGATTCTAATGTTTCCAAAAGATTGTGAACCACCTTTTGAATACATGGGGAATGCTCAAAAATAACTGTGTTGCTTTGGATAGCTCTACATTTTGCCTAAGAAGCCTTGATAGAGCTACAAGGATCTTCCTCTTTTTTGGCCTTCCCAAAGAGGATTGCTTAAATACTTTTAACTTATTCCTTTACATCTGGTACAGCTCATGTCTCTTGCTATCTGTTGTCTTATTACTGTGACAGCTCTCTGGCTACATAATTTACTCTGTAACTGATTATCTGCATTAAATTCTTTTTTAATTGAACACTTCCAATCTGTGTTTTGGTACATCCATAATTTAAGAAAATGTCGCTTTTCATTCTCAGTGTAGTTGGTTTCTGTTCATTTTCTTAAACTAATAATTAATGTACTAAGAACATTTAGACAGTAAAATTTACTAGCAGTACAGTAGTCTGGTACCTACACTTCTGAACATTTGCTGACCCTTCTGTCACCTCCTCCCATTTAAAGTTACCTCAGTTTTGCTTAACCCTGTTATTTGTTGACCTTTAAATATTTACTCATAGCCTTGTGTGATAATTCTGTCCTTTGAAGGCTGTCTGTCTTGGGTCCCTGACTTCTCACAAATAGCTGAACGACAGTATTTAATGCCTCAGTTTCTAGGAGGGAACATTTATCTCTGCTTTACAGATGGGGTCTGAAGAACTGGTGACTGAAAACTGGCCCTGTGTAATAGCATAGACACCAAAAATCTCCCAGATGCTGTGTTAAACCCATTCTCAGTTAAACCTCCATATTCTAAAAATTCTTTTCTATTGTCATCTTGCTATGAATATTCATTTTCATTTCAGGTCTCTCTTACATCTCTGCAAGTTCAGAGATAGTTCACTTTCTCTTTCGAGGCTGTGCTGGTGTGACAGACAACAGAGTGCAGAGGGAAGGCAAACATTTGGCTTGGCAGGCATTTCTATCACTTGTGAAAGTATATAAGAAGGAAACGCTGAGGCTGACTTTTAAAAGCATATGCTTAAAACAAAAAGTGTGCTAAGTGTTCACCTAGATTGGCATGAGTGAGTTCCTGACTGAATTCCTGAATGGAGAAGGAAGAGACCTAAGGGGCATTAATTAAAAGAAAATGTTATGAATTTGATTTTTAAGTCACTGAGATGGTGTAAAAATCAAACTTCAGAATATTGTTTCTGTAGAGTCAGTTTTATAGAGTCAGCTTTGATCATGTTATTATAAAAAGAAGCAAATAAATTAATAAACCCAAACCTTTACATTGTTTTCTTGGGATTCAGTAAGTGGTTTTGTTTCTTGTTTACTCCACTCCGCATATTTAGTTGTAAGTTAATTTTAAAAAGATCTAAATTTTAATTATGATCAGAGCTTTTATGTGACTAAATTAAGTAAATTGAATTGTGTTCTACCATAAAAAAAAAAAAAAGTTGGTCTAATTAATTGTGTTTGAATGGTATTTGGTTTATATGATCAGTGTTGATTCTATGCTGTTAAATTTTTTATAGTTCTGAATCATGTATTATTAATCATGTTGCAATCACTGTGAAGTGTATTGTTACTCAAATGAAGATGCTAACTTTGGTGCTGTAATTTTCATGTCTAGAAGCACCAGTGCAAGCTTCAATAATATTTATAAATATAAATAGGTTGCAAACAAATGTAAGGTATCATTTAAATGAATAATTCTCCTCTATTCTGTGCCTTTTAAGTAAAGCTGTGTAGGTTATAGTCAGCAGAAGGTCTAACCTGATTATAGCACAGGTTTTCTGGGAATGACTGAGATGGAAAATAACTTTGTTTTCAAAAAATTGAACTTATCTGTCCTCATAAACACTATGGAGAGCAAAGGAAGAAGTGAAGACCAAATTTCAAAGAGTTGTGCCTTCTTTTAATGTGCAGGGGAGCTCTGTTTTTCCTGGCAGAACAAGATGCACATTTAAGTCTAAAATTGTCTGCCACAGCAATGTGAGAATGAACTGAATCAAGCCTGTATATCAAGACCATAAAATAGAATGCATGTTGATTGCTTTACTGGATCTGGCTGGGGTGGAGTTCACTTTCTTCATAGCACCCCATACGGTGCTCTGTTTTGGATTTATGATGAAAACACTGTTGAAAACACATCAGTCTTTTGGCTATTCCTGAGCAGTACTTGCACAGCACCAGGGCCTTCTCCTTCATCCCACTGTCCCCTCAGAAATTAGGCTGGGGGTGGGCAAGAAACTGGGAGGGCAGTATACTGCTGATTGAGTAACCTGACTCCAGAAGACAACTTGTATGAGGAGACCAAAGGTGTTCTGCACTGGTGTGTGACATGCTAGCAGAGGCTGGAATTGGCTACATCATTAATAATTAAATTGCATGCATGTGAAAAGGTGGCATGACTATAAGATCTGAGTGGTCTTTTTTAATATAAGCTCCCAAATTATCGAGCAGAGATTCTTCATTATTTGCACACATTACCAATGTGAGGCTCTGTGAGGTGACTTGCCTATTTTTGTATAACTGTCTACTTTTTATAGTATAGTAATCAGCAATCAGTATGATGCATTTATTTTTATTGCCCTTATCATTCCCTGGAAATACTGTGGACACCTTTTTCATGGCCAGTATCTGAAATGCTGCACAAACATAGCAAATAATTCAGTCCCTCTTTAACCTGCCTGAATTCCCTGTCTCATAAGGTGGGGTCCATTTCTTGCGCTGATGCTGCAGTCTTAACAAGAAGAAAATTTCAAAACAGACAAGCCAAGGAGCCTTAAACCCAACCTCTAATCTAGTTCTTGTTCTCTAAGCCCATTGATCTCTCACTGCTTTTGGCTGCTGTTGATTTCTCCATGGATTGGTTGGACTATGTATGAAGTTTTAGTCTTTTTTTTTTTTTCTTTTCCCTTTTTTATGGAAGGATGGTGTGGCATGGTTTCTCATGTGCGGGTGTTCTTTAGCCTTTGTCCAATAGGTCTGTGTTTTGGAAAGATGAATAAAGTTGTGTTCTGGCCTTGGTTCACAGATTATTGTAGTGATGCTTTTGGCCACAGAATTTATGAATCTATAATGAGAAAGCTAAAATTAATTAGTAGGAGGTATTTTTAAATCATTGCAGGGAAGGTCTTTTTATAAAGGCTGTGCATGTCACCAGATCACCTGTTCTGTACCTTCCTCCGGTATTTTCAAGTCTGCTTTGTACTTCAGTACCTCAATTTTTAGATCTTTGATTTGAAACACTTTGGGACAGGTTTCCCTCCCTTGACTCATTCCTAACTGTACACAGGACTGCAAAGGATCTGCAGTGGGTCAAAGAAATGATATTGCAGATGTCTAAGAAATTCTATAAGATCTTGTCTTTGCATCTTTCATTTCTGGAATGAATCTTTACTTCAGTCTGAGCCGAAGTGCTGTGTTTCTTCTTTTCCTCCCAGAACAGATTAGTGTAGAGGAAGGAAGACTGGCTCTGAAAATGAAGACACTTTAACAGAATGGTGCATAAATGAATATACACTATTCTCATAAACAATTAATCCATTTCATTTCTCAAAAGTTTCAGTTACAATGTTGATTTAATCAGATTTGGTCTTTATGTGATGTTATATCACTTAGATTTATGATCAGTTGCATTTGTTGAAAGGCTGCATGTCCTTTTTATTTTAGTGTTTGCCAAGTGGTTAGTACAATATGTCTTACATTTTTTGTTATCCTTGTGTAGTAAAAATTGACAATTGCCTTTACTGTATTGGACTGAGTGTGAGTTTGGTTAGGTTCTCACCTGCCAGGGGGATCTCACTACCACTAACATGATCCACTGAACAATCAGTAGAATATGGGAGAAATTGAGATCATCTGTCCCCCAGGTGAATGCTCAAATCAAAAGCTGGTGAGCTAAACTTGCACATGTCCATTTTCCAGCCTGATTAATGTTTACAAGGAGTAGCACCTTTAACACCAGGGAATGAAATGCAATAACTGAGCTATGTCAAGGGCAATAGCCCAATCCAGCACAAACTGGTTGAGGCTCTGGCCAAACTTTCAACGCTGTTCTAATGTCACAGACGTTAGCACTAAAGTTACAAATGACTACATTATCACCTGCCAGGGGTACCAATACACTGGACATGCACCGTTTCCTGTGGAGAAGCTTAGTACAGTGGAAGAGGTGAATGTGAGAATCATGAAATGGTATCCCTTGTGTGCATTCAGGTTCCAGACAGGGTGGAGAAAATCCACTGGAATATAGGTTTTCTTCACAGCTCTGGTACATTTCAGGTAGGTGGAAAAACTACTGCTCCCAGACTGCACAATAGAAGTGGAATTGACTACCTTGAAATCCACAGGAACAGAGAGACATGCCCATCCTGGTTTCTCTGCTGAGCAAGTTAGAGGAAAGGAGGATTGAGAAGGGTGCATTGAGGTCAGGGTGACTGCCTACAGAAAATGGACTGGGTTTTGAAACTCAGCAGAGGTAGCTGTATTCTCAGGCACACAGCCACACCCTGAATCAGCGGAGTGAATGTGGGAAATATCTTCTACCTCCAGCCAAACTTGCCAGGTTGTATATGGGAAGCCATAAGGACTTCTGGCCAATTTTTGTAATTCTGTGGTCCTTCTTGCTTGGTTATGTACAGTCCAGTCTTTTGGATTTGCTTTCAAAATACTTATTAGTCTACCAGGCAATGTCACCAGGACATTGCAGATATCCTGTTGGCAAATGAAGTCAATGTGTTAGGTAGCAGCTTCTCACAAAAGTCAGGACTGGGCAGAAACAGATTTTTCAGGTCTAGAAACCTTTCCAGGCCAAAATTCCAGGCACCCACAGACCACAGTCACTGCTTGTGTTAGGCAACAACTGAATGGGACTTGTAAGATCTGTTGTTTTAACAGCATACTGAACTAACAGCAATTATTTCAGTGGTCTCATTTCTTCAAGTAACGCAAAATCTTTACAGACAAAGAACTGAAGGAAAATGAAGGTTAAGGGTATTGCTAAAGGTTTTTCATCCTTAAAAACACTCATAAGCTGCTTTTATTTTTTGTGAGATCAAAGTTGTTCTTGTTACTGAAGACTGTTTTTCCAGAACCTGTGTCTTTGCATCAGATGTTAATCAAATTGTATGATTATCCTGGTTTTGGTTGGGATAGAGTTAATTTCCTTCCTGGTAGCTGGTACAGTGCTGTGTTTTGGATTTAGGATGAGAATAATGTTGATAACACACCAACGTTTTAGTTGTTACTAAGCAGTGCTTGCACTAGTCAAGGACTTTCCAGCTTCTCAAGCCTTGCCAGTGAGAAGCTGGGAGGGGGCACAGCCAGGACAGCTGACCCAAACTGGCCAAAGGGTTATTCCATACCATGTGACGTCATGCTCAGTATATAAACTGGGTGTGTGGGGGGTTGACCGGAGGGGCGGTGACCGCTGCTCGGGAGCTGGCTGGGTATCGGTCAGTGGGTGGTGAGCAATTGTACTGTGCATCGCTTATTTTGTATATTCTTTTATCATTATTATTATTATTATTATTTTCCCTTCCTTTTCTGTCCTATTAAACTGTCTTTATATCAACCCATGAGTTTTACTTTTTTTTTTTCCTGATTGTCTCCCCCATCCCATTGGGGCTGGGGGGAGCGAGTGAACGGCTGTGTGGTGTTTAGCTGCCTGCCGGGTTAAACCACAATAATGATTATTACACAGTTTCTGTTGTAGATACCAGTAACTCTGCAGATAAGCACTGCTGCAGCATTCAGAGACATTTTGCAGGGAAGCAAGATGAACTGTCATTTGCCACTGTCCATGATCTGCTTTCTAGATTTGTACACTTCAGGTACAACAAAACTCAAACTGTGGCAAGACAAATTTAAATGATTTTCCTTCACACAAAAACAATTGCATAAAATCGATGAAAATAACATCAAGGTTGTATTCTGTGTGGGAAAAAGAAAGATATTCAATTTACATTGCTCAAAATCTGGACAACTTAAATTGAGATAAAGTACAAGAGATAGACAACAGACATGAAATTATTTAATTAGTTGGCAGCATATTGTACATCAATGTGCTTTCTCTCATAAATGAGAAGTTGGTATGAAAGCATATTCTGATAGTCTCACTTCTGTTTTAACACTCTTCATTGAATTGCCATGTAGAAAGACAGAAAAAATGCTTTATTTGTGTTAAGATAGACAGAACTGGCTGGCAAATTTTTGAGAAAGTTTATTTTGTTTTATTTCAAAATGCTGGGGTTTTGTTTTTAACTAGGGAAGAAAGAGCTGTTTGAACTGGATGATGGGCACACAGGTAGACAGTGGCAGTCATAAGTCCTTGGTTCCAAATTTCTCTTTTCAAGTCATCATGGTTTTCTGCAGCTTTGCATGATTTAGGAATAGGGCTGGCACAATACCTCTTGATACCCTGATATTCCATGAAGATAAAAACTGATCTGCTCATGCTGACTCAACCTATCTTTTATCAGTTTCAGACATTAAATTTTCTCATCATAAAGCTTGTATTTTTCAGATGGAGGTGTTTCAGATGGCAATCATCACAGAAATATAGGTCTTCACATATACCCAATTCTTCCCAGCAGTTTCATCTTGTACTTGCGATTCTTTCTACCTTTAATTAAAATAGTATTTTTTTATAATGACAGAACTAATGCAAGAGTCATTTTTTCTTCTTTGTTTTTCGTCATCTTTATCTTCACTGTTGGAAAGGACTATCTTTTTGGTTTTTGAGGAAAATTGGATGTAAATTTAAATTTCACTTCTCTTTAGTATGTGATATGGGATATCATGGAATGTTTTTGATGAGGTTGTAACAGCTTATTGATGCAAGTTCAGTTCATTTTGGGGGCATTTTAAGTTATGAGGTGAAAAGGTTCATCAGTTGCAGGATGTTTTGTTAACATTGCTGACTTTGAAACATTTTTACTTATGCTCTTTCTTACTCACACTCAAGAAAATGTCAGGAAGTAGTTTTCCTGACATTAGCTTCACAATACTTAAATTAGCTTTGCTTTAACTCAAGTATGACATATCTCCCTTCTGCCTGTCTGTGCATACTGTGACGATTTCACAAATGATTTGCATTATTTTCTGAAACTTACCATAGTGTCTTCTACAGTGTTTATTTCTTTTTGAAAGTTGCAGCCTTTTGTCATGACTTCTATGAGCTATCTGAGCTCATTGTTCTAAATGAGATATGGAAAAGTAAAAAAAGGACTTGCTGCCTATTTTTTGTATCAGTGTGATTAGTTGCATCATTTTTGTTCTGTTATTTAAAGATAGTGACTATAGCAATTTAACATTATTTTGAAGTAATGTGAATTCAGAGTTCTAAGTTAGCTAAATGATTCTATAATTTCTGCTCTGTGCCTGTATGTTTAATATATGTTGAGGCCCGTCAAGTCCTGTACAACTGATGAGTGTAACTTGTTCTTTTGGTTTCTGCTCTGCAACCACAGTCCTGGCTTTTCACACATTTACAGAAAAAGCCAGCAGCTCATCTCCTGATTTAGGGTATGCCTACTGAACAAAATTAGAAAGGTGTCCTCATGCAGTGCAGTATACAGTGTGGATCCCTTTTCAAATGGGTTCTCTTGGAGGGCACTTTTCCTTGAAAGCAGATAAATGCCATAGCTTCTCCTTTATCATGTGATCTACCCTGCCTCCCAGAAGACAACAGTGCATGCATACTTAGATAGTAAGATTTTCTAAGATTGTTTATTAAGATGCTCCTTTATTGCTATCCCTTGTTATGTGACTCAAGAGTAGGTGCTTATGTGCCACAGTGACAATAAGTAGAGGGATCTGTTATGCATCCTCTCAGCTGCTCTTTTTCTTTGAACACCAGATTAGGAAACATTCAGCCTTCATGACCTTTGTCTTTTCTAATAGTACTGGACCATTTCTATTTTTCTTCCACACTTGGTCAAAACATTTCACCACTGGTCAAAGCAGAAAAACAGTAGACAGTGCATGCTCCTGAGATGTCAGATATGGTGAAGTGTTAATTCAAAGAAATGGCTTACTTTTTTGATCTTTTATGACTGGAGTGTCTAGTATGGTGCTAACTTACTTGCATTTTGTTCCTATCTTCCCTTGAGGAAATCTGTGGGGAACAAGAAAGGTAATGAATGCTAGTTGCAATGCTTAATAATACCTACAGGTGTTTGGATACTACAAAAAACAGGGCAGTATAAGGACTTCAGATTAGGATAGTTTTTTCCGGGAGAAGTTCTAGCAAAAACATTTCAGGAAATTGCCATGTGAGAATAAGAAAAATATGTAATTCATCATAAGAAGACCTTTTTCCTTTAATTCTTCAAATGAGGAAGCCCTGAAGGCAAAATAAGAATTTCTCCCAAACTCTCCTGAATGATACCTTGAGTTCTGTTAACCGTGAAGCAGTTTAAGCATGGATCTCACCCAGGGGAAGTGATAATAAGTTGATCCAGTAGTGCTATTAATTTATGAACTATTATTTTCCCAAAGGCCTCTGCAAGGGTTCTCAGAAAGGAATAACCTGTAATAGTTAATACCGTTCAACAATAGAAGGTACATTAATGCTATCAGATGGTGCTTGTGTAAATATTCCTTTAAAATATCTCCAGGTGTATACTGAAATTAGAGAGCTGTTTAAAATGAGAAAATCAGCTTTGCATTTTAATAGCTGACAGCCCTTTAAAATGTGATCTGAAGGTACTCAACTACAGATGTAAAACAATTGGAACTATACATGAGCAATTATGAGCTCTGTATCAGTTATTATGTACAAGAAAAGGATGCAGGGATCACCACATATAGTTTTCTAAATGTTAATTCAGTGCTCTGTGGCTGTTTAAAAAAATACACCAAAACCAGGCAAATGACAATGATTAACCTAACGTTATTGGAAGGCTGAAATTATGAGAAAAATTGATCAGCAGCACTGAGTGGTTTAAACATATGGACAAGTTAGAAAGGCTAGATAGGCTTAGGTGCTTGAATCTGGAAAAGAAAAAAAAAGTAAGTGAGTGCCTGGAGAATATGTGAGTCACGAGTGGCAAGGAGAAGGTAGGAAGAGAGTGATTAATAACTCTGATAGCTCAAGAACCAGTGAGTTCAAAATCAAATTATTATGTATCAGGCTTAAACAGTAATAAGATGAAGTATTTTTCACCTGATGTGTCATTTAAATTATGGAACTTTTTGCCAAATAGTGTTGTGAAGCTCAAAAATATGACCTCAAAAAGGGATTAAACAAGTCCATGGGCATGGTCCATCAGGCATTAAACAGCTATGAAATGTGATGCTTTGAATAAAGCCTCCAGCTCATGTCAGAATCTGGAAGGGAACATACCCAAGGAAAAATGCTGTTTCCTACTCATTCCTTAGCAAGTGCTTAAAGATTTCTGGTACATAATGAGAACATTTCTGTTAAAACTTTGCATATAGGCAGTTGCTGAGTTAACTATACCTGCAGAGAAAAAGATGACTGAAGAGCAAAGCATGGCGTGATGAGGAATAGAAGTGACAAGAATTTTGCCAATTTGATCCCATTCTATGGGAGGTGGAACACAGACAAGCCACAGCTTTTATTCTGGGGTTTTGCTGTTTAAGGCATCCAAGGTACATGCCAGACCCTTCAGGCATAAAGTTTTCCAACACTGACCAGGAGTGCATAGAGCTACCACCCGAACAGATAACCTGGATTTTAAGAAACCCTCTCTTAAAATAACATTTAAAAATATTAACATTCTTCCCTTTATTATAAGGGTAATACTGCTTACAAGGCTTTTCACAGCTTCCTAAGATCACTGCGTTTTGAGTGGCAAGCCCATGTGTCTTCCGATTGATATCACAGTTTGTGATCCATTCACTTCATGGTTGTCTCCATCAATTTTGCCAAACCAATCCAATTAGCTGCATTGCTAATGGGTTTCCTCGTGGAATCCATGAAGAATAATAATATATAGTACCACTAAACTGGCTTCTGTCTGTGGAATTTAATACCTTTTGAGGTCATTTCAAAGAAAATACATAAGATTCTGGACAAATAATTAAAACCTACTAGCATATTGTATTTCTTAGGCTTGCCACCCCCCTCAAGTCAATCATGATTTAGATATGACTTTGGGTTGATCTCTGTGATTTCTTGAGGATCAAAGTATCACCTACTTGCAGCAAGTGCTGGCTAAGACTGCAGCAGCCAATTGTTTTAGCCCTATTTTTCTGCATGGCAGACCTTCTGAATGAGTTTGTTGCCCTGCCCAGGTGTGAGGAAGCTCCTCTTCACATCTGAGAACCTGGCTACTGCATTTGAGTTTGTTGTATTTATGCATTTTTTGAGTCTCTTGTGTGGGCTCCTTCTCTTATCTTTTTGAATAGTTCCCTCCTGATTTATCTGGAGACTGTTATAAATACGTTCCTGTGTATACAATATTTGCAAAAGTATTGCTGCAAGTGATGGAATGATATTTGCAGAAATTTAAAAAGCTTGGTAAATGTATTTAAGTTGAATTCTTAAGAATAACAACCAGTGAATATACAACAGGGTTATAAACCCTTTTATCCTTTTAATAACATGGTATCTCAGTCATTTGTTTTATTCCACAAGAAAACTCTGATTGTACTACAGGACTCCCCATTTCACATTTTGACCAAAAAAAATTATCAGGAATTTAGTTTAGATTGAAAAATGAAATGAAACTCTCTCTGTTCTGATTGAGCATGACTACCTGGGTTCATTTCCTTTGCTCATCAAAGCATCAGGCACAGCCAGGATTCTGGGATTGTTCTTTTAGGAAAGTTAAGAAATATTCCAGAGTTATCATTTTGCCTTATCTCAAAGCACCAAAGTTACAAAACAAAAAGTTTTCATGCCAAAGTCACCATAAAAATGTGAGCAGTGAAAACATGGTTTAGATCTCAGCCCTATGAAGGCATACATATTTAACTTTGAACGTGTGAATAGCCCCATTGGGTTCAGACAAACTCATTTTCATGCATCCCTTTCTAACAGTCACTGTGATATTAATAAATGTACATGTGTGTAGACTTAGAAGGAAGACATCAAAGAGCTTGCACCACACAGTATGAATAGGCAAAAGTATTTTTGGCAACTATGTAGCAGTATTCATTTTCCAAAGAAGTAAAAATAGAGGCATGAATAGATTTAAAATTCTTGGCTGTGTATAGTGTCTCTAAATCTATGTGTAGTGCCAAAATTAATTTTCTCTACTAGTGTGAAATCAAAAGTGTGGTTTTTTTTTTTCATTTAAACACAATGAAAGTTGCAATTATCTCATTATCAATAGCACAAATTCTAAGTACACCTAGCAATTGATTCCAGCTATCTGGTTTAGCAAATAAAAAGACTACCTCTGTGACATCTACCCTTTTTTATCTATGTACAAAGTGTGATCTGAGAGTATGAAGTGTAGTTTAACATGAAATGATATAATGCTAGATATCCTGGGGCTCCGAAGCCAAATAAAGCAAGCAGAAAGAAGTGTATTTGCCATGTAAGTACAGACAGTAGGTTAAGTTTTATATACCATTATTTTTGTAGCAGTTGTAGAAAATCATCAGTCTCTTATGCATAGCGATGCAAAACTATTCTGTTTAAGGGGCTAAATTTAATTCAGAGATACTGAAATCTGTTAATTGCTTTCAAATTGGTAATCTAGTAATCTAGCAATCAGTAGAGTGAAATTCGATGTGGTTCATTGCAATTCCAAGTTCTCCTATATAAAGCTTGATCGTTCTCCTCTAGAAGACAGCATTGTCTAGTGTCAGCCAAATGAATCAGTTTGTACACAGATTAATCTGACATTTTATGCTATACTTTACCCATTTAACTTAATATTTTTTGGCATGCTGTTTATGTCTAAGGTAAGGAAATGAGACCCAACTCTGAAAATACACAAGGACTTTCTTGTTTTTCTGAAATGCACTTACATGTACACTTACTGTTAAATCCCATTGGCATTTTGATTTTGATTTTTTTTTTTTTTTTGTCCTTACTGGGCTAGTAATTTAAAAAAATGGTGGAATTAATAATGGATTTTCCAGAATCAGAGCATTGGTGATGAAAGAGCAAATGGTGACTTCAGGGAAAAATTTTCCTGCATGTGCACCGTAGGACTCAGTAAAGAATTCCTGTTTATGAGCCTCATTCTCATTGTGGTGTTTTACACTTTGAGGAAATGCTAACCATAACCTATGAAATAAAGTAAGTCGGAAACAAAGTCAAAAATTCTAGGAAACTAGAATTCTAGAAAAATTCTGGTTCAAGGAGTCTAGTTAAACTTGAGAGTTACTCATTAAGCTTAGTAGTCAGTATAAAAAAAAAAATCTAACATTTCATCAGCTGAGCAAAAAGCTAATTAAGAATTAGCGTTGTCTTTAAAGTTAGAAATTATCACAGCTTCTGTTGCTTAGAGGATATGTGTTGTCTTGCCACGCTATGTCCTGAATTGTACCTTGTTAGAATGAGTTGAATCCTGATATTCTCGAACAGTAATGTTTTTTTGTATAGAATTTGGTGTGGAAGGGAGCTAGCATCTTGTTTCAGCACTCTGCAAAAGATCACTGATTTCAAATCAATGTTAATTTATGGAACTCTGTTCAGAATTGTCATGATTTAACCCTTTAAGGCAGCTCAGTCCCACAGAGCTGCTCGCTCACTCCCCACCAGTGCAATGGGGGAGAGAATGAGAAGGGTAAAAGGGAGAAAACCTGTTGGTTGAGATAAAGGCAGTTTGATAGGTAAAACAAAAGCCACACATGCAAGCAAAGAAAAAACAAGGAATTCGTTCACTACTTCCTATCGACAGGCAGATGTTTAGCCATTTCCAGGAAAGCAGGGCTCCATCACGTGTAATGGTTACTTGGGAAGACAAATGCCATAACTCCAAATGTCCCCCCCTTCCTTCTTCTTCATCCCAGTTTTTATTGCTGAGCATGGTGTCGTGTGGTATGGGAGATCCCTTTGGACATTTGGGGTCAGCTATCCTGGCTGTGTCCCCTCCCAACTTCTTAGAATCATACAATCATAGCATAGTTTGGGTTGGAAGGGACCTATAAAGGTCATCTAGTCCAACCCCCCTGCCGTGGGCAGGGACATCTTCAACTAGATCAGGTTCCTCAGAGCCCCGTCTCAGCCTGACCTTGAATGTTTCCAGGGATGGGGCATCCACCACCTCTCTGGGCAACCTCTTCCAGTGTTTCACCACCCTCAGCGTAAAAAATTTCTTCCTTATAGCTAGTCTAAATCTACCCCCCCCTTTAGTTTGAAGCCATTCCCCCTTGTCCTGTCGCAACAGGCCCTGCTCAAAAGTCTGCTGTCATCTTTTTTATAAGCCCCCTTGAAGTACTGATAGGCTGCAATAAGGTCTCCCCAAAGCCTTCCCTTCTCTAGGCTGAACAACCCCAACTCTCTCAGCCTTTCTTCATAGGAGAGGTGTTCCATCCCCCTGATCATTTTCGTGGCCCTCCTCTGGACCCGCTCCAACAGGTCCATGTCTTTCTTCTGCTGAGGGCTCCAGAGCTGAACACAGTATGCTAGGTGGGGTCTCACCAGAGCAGAGTAGAGGGGCAGAATCCCCTCCCTCAGCCTGCTGGCCACGCTTCTTTTGATGCAGCCCAGGATACGACTGGCCTTCTGGGCTGTGAGTGCACATTGCTTGCTCATGTCCAGCTTTTCATCCGCCAGTACCCACAAGTCCTTCTCAGCAGGGCTGCTCTCAATCCCTTCATCCCCCAGCCTGTATTGATACTGGGGATTGCCCCGACCCCGGTGCAGGACCTTGCACTTGGCCTTGTTAAACCCCATGAAGTTCACACAGGCCCACTTCTCGAGCTTGTCCAGGTCCCTCTGGATGGCATCCCTTCCCTCTGGCGTGTCGACCGCACCACTCAGCTTGGTGTCATCTGCAAACTTGCTGAGGGTGCACTCGATCCCACTGTCTATGGCATTGATGAAGATATTAAACAGTCCCAGTACGGACCCCTGCGGGACACTACTCGTCACCAATCTCCACCTGGACATTGAGCTGTTGACCACTACCCTCTGGATGTGACCATCTAACCAATTCCTTACCCACCAGACAGTCCACCCATCAAATCCATACCTCTCCAGTTTGTTGGATGTTGTAGGGGACCATGTCAAAGGCCTTACAGAGGTCCAGATAGACAACATCTGTAGCCCTTCCCATGTCCACTGATGTAGTCACTCCATCACAGAAGGCCACTAAGTTAGTCAGGCAGGACTTGCCCTTGGTGAAGCCATGCTGGCTGCCTCAAATCACCTCCCTGTCCTCCATGTGCCTTAGCATAGCTTCCAAGAGGATCTGTTCCATGATCTTCCCAGGCACAGACGTGAGACTGACTGGCCTGTAGTTCCCTGGGTCTTCCTTTTTTCCCTTTTTAAAAATGGGGGTTATGTTTCCCCTTTTCCAGTCAGTGGGAACTTCACCAGACTGCCACGACTTCTCAAATATGATGGGCAGTGGCTTAGCAACTTCATCCACCAGTTCCTTCAGGACCCGTGGATGCATCTCATCGGGTCCCATGGACTTGCACACTTTTGGGTGCCTTAGATGGTCTCGAACCTGATGTTCTCCCACAGTGAGTGGCTCTTCATTCTCCCAGTCCCCGCCTTTGCCTTCTATGACTTGGGCGGTAAGTCTCAGGCACTTGCTGGTGAAGGCCAAGGCAAAAAAGTCATTGAGTACCTCTGCCTTCTCCGTGTCCCAGGTAACCAGGTCTCCTGTTTCATTCCAGAGAGGGCCCTCATTTTCTCTCGTCTTCCTTTTATCCCCGACATACCTATAGAATCTTTTCTTGTTGCCCTTGATGCCTCTGGTCAGATGTAATTCTATTAGGGCTTTAGCTTTCCTAATCTGATCCCTGGCTGCTCGGACAGTTCCTCTGTGTTCCTCCCAGGCTACCTGTCCTTGCTTCCACCCTCTGTAGGCTTCCTTTTTGTGTTTGAGTTTGTCCAGGAGCTCCTTGTTCATCCATGCAGGCCTCCTGGTGTTTTTGCCTGACTTCCTCTTTGTTGGAATGCATCGATCCTGAGATTGAAGGAGGTGACCCTTGAATATTACCCAGCTTTCTTGGGCCCCTCTTCCCTCCAGGGCTTTATCCCATGGCACTCTACCAAGCAGATCCCTGAAGAGGCCAAAGTCTGCTCTCCTGAAGTCCAGGGTAGTGAGCTTGCTGTGCGCCCTCCTCGGTGCCCTAAGGATCTTGAACTCCACCATTTCGTGGTCACTGCAGCCCAGGCTGCCCTTGAACTTCACATTCCCCACCAGCCCCTCTTTGCTGGTGAGAACAAGGTCCAGCATAGCACCTCTCCTCGTTGGCTCCTCTACCACTTGGAGAAGGAAGTTATCATCGATGCATTCCAGGAACCTCCCGGATTGCTTATGCCCTGCTGTGTTGTTCCTCCAACAGATGTCAGGGTGGTTGAAGTCCCCCATGAGGACCAGGGCTTGTGAGCGTGAGGCTGCTCCTATCTGTCTATAGAGGGCCTCATCCGCTCAGTCTTCCTGGTCAGGTGGCCTGTACCAGACCCCCACCGTAATGTCACCTGTCCCTGCCTTCCCTTTAATCCTGGCCCACAAGCTCTCAGTCAGCTCCTCATCCATCCCCAGGCAGAGCTCCATGCACTCCAGCTGGTCATTGACACAGAGGGTGACACCACCTCCTCGTCTCCCCCGCCTGTCCTTCCTAAACAGCCTGTATCCCTCCATCCCAACACTCCAATCATAACAGCCATCCCACCACGTCTCTGTGATGCCAATAAGGTCGTAGCCCTGCAGGCGTGCGCACATCTCTAACTCCTCTTGTTTATTCCCCAAGCTACATGCGTTTGCATAGAGGCATTTAAGTTGGGCCCCCGATGAAGCTGTCTTACTGGCTGGAGTTCCTTTGTGCTGCTCTTCAGGCGCTCTCCTGCTGACCTGTGATCCTTCTCCAGGCTCTGGACATCTATTGCTGGCCCTGGCATCAAACTGGTAGGAGTGGGATGGATTGAGGTTCCCCTCCCCCGGCATCTCTAGTTTAAAGCCCTCTTCACCAGCTTGGCAAGCCTATGACCGAAGATGCTCTTCCCCTTCTCTGACAGATGGACCCCGTCAGCCTGCAGTAGACCAGGTTTCTCAAAGCGGGTCCCATGGTCTAAGTAGCCGATGGTAACTTGTGCATCCCCAGTCCACTCTCTGGTGGGGAAGCATGAAAAAAAGAAAAGGCTTTGATGTTGCGTAAGAACTGTTCAGCAACAGGTAAAACATCGGTGTGCTATCAACACTGGTTTGATCACCATACCAGCTATTATGAAGAAAATTAACTCTATCCCAGCCCAAAACCAGTACAGAATTCGGTGGTTAGTGATATATTCCCTTACTGAAGGTACTGCAGTCCTTTGTAAGGGCCTGTAATTCAGCAATTGTACAGTTGTAATTATTTTTTTCTTTTTTCTGTTTCTTTTTTTTTTTTTTTGATTGTCTGGTTTTTACACCACGTCTATGAAAGCAATGAATGTAAACCCATGGCTACATGATTTTCAGGCAGGCAGCTAATTGGATCTCTAATAAACTGTATCAGGAGGACCTACAGATAACTGTGGATGGAAAATTGCACTCAATACAGAACTTTTTCTTGTAGAGCTGTGTGTGTATGAGAAGAAATATTTAAAAATCATCCTGAAATGCCCATACAGAAGATGGTAACTGATTAAAGAGTTTAGAGCAGAAAACTGAAGAGAGAAGCAAATAGTTCTATTTTTTCTTGCTGAACACTTAAAAAAACCTGCCAGCAAGTATTATCTGAAGTTGACAGTGTTTAATAATGACCACAGCTGTCTGAAAAAGAGTGTAAGACTACAATAAGCAGAGTTTGGAGGCTACTTTACCTGCTATAAGTTTTGCTTATTTTACATGAAACACATTTAGTTAGGGCTACCTTAACCAAAATATACATCTCTAAAATATATGCAACGTGATATCGAGAAGCAAATTTTCAAAAGTTGACACATAAATTATACGTGCAAAATATGTGTATGTGGATAATTATGCACAGAAATATATATTTGCATATGTAATTACATCTGTCACTAATCAGAATGGTTTTGGGTTAATGATAATACTTGTACAGAACTTGTCTCTGAGTCACATTTTAATGTGGTTTGATATTCCTCTAACTTTGAACAGCTACTGTTTCTGGTTTTTTACTTTAAAATACTTATTTAATATATAGAGAGTAGGTGACAAGCTGAAAAGCGCATTTCTATAATTTTACTCTTTCCCATATCAAATTCTAAAGAAAGCAGAGTGGGTTCCCTGCCAGGAAAAATGACTTAATTTTTGAAATTCGAGAATTTTCTCCAGTATATAAGAAATTGTGGAAGAAGACTGCTCTGCCTTTTATTTGGTAAATGAAAACTATAGGTTGGTAGACTTAACTTACAATTAGCTGATGCCGATTAACTTCATTCTGGTCTCAGTCTCCCATTCTCTGGTCTCACCCACCAGGAGGGATGAACCCAGTACTTTCAGGCCCTACTAAATAGAGAAGTGCATATAAACACATTTGTGAACTTGTGTATGGTGTATAGACTGTAAGTGTGTGAGCAGAACTTTCAAAAACATTTTCAATTAGCAAATGGCATAAATGTTTATGCATAAGCAACATGTTCATATAACTCAGCAGAAATAAAAACATATGTGCCCCATAAGATAAAATACACATGTATATCTGGTGTAAGTCACGCACGTATATTTAACATCTATTGGCTGTTGGCCAAGAATAAGAGGAAATAGAAACCAGGATTTTATGGGTGGTAGTTTTTGCTATATCAAGTGATAAAATCATATTATAACTCCAGTTCTTGTGTTCTCCACTGTATGTTGGAGACAGAAGCAAAACGTAAAAATACATTTTTATAGATACTTACACAAACCTCACAGTAGTACCTCACAGTCTGAGATGAATTTGTCTGTCCAGTATCACTGTGAAGCAGGGAAGTCAATTTATCTTCTTTTCACAGATAGGGACCTGAGGCACAGAGAGGCTAAAGCCCAGATTCAGACAATCTGAATGCCAGTTAAATCTCAGTGTCTTGTGTTTCCAATTGGCTAGGTGCCTCTGGCGCAGTGTCCAAGGTCATGTAGGATGTCTGTAGCAAAACTGAAAACTGAATCTAATTTTTCCTCATCCCAAAGTAAGGCTCTAAACCACAGGATGATTCTTTTTTAGGGATGCCTTTGTATCACCTAGAATTGAGGGGTAGCTTCCACCTGTCTGATCTACCTCTGTTCCTCAGAAATACTTTCACATCTTGAAAGGTCCTGAATATGCAGGGATAGTTCAGTTAAGGAATTTGTAAGTCACAAAATTCAACCAAGACACACTCAGTACATCTGCAGTGAATTGATCTCAACAATCAGAATACAGTGACATTTACATTCCAATTACATGGAAAACTATGCTGTTCGCGCTAAATTTGCATTCTCCAAAAGCTCCCCTCTGTAGGATGTAGCTGATCAGTCTGAAGGAATCATTAAATAAAACCTTCCAAGTACGACAAATCTAAATAATATTTGAAGTAAACAATTCATACCCATATTCATCTCCAAATAAAAAATATCTTGTCTGTATACAGCTTGAATAGTTTGATCCCCACAATAGTGGATTTTTGGGGAACAAAAAACCAGCTAAAACAAAATGGCAGAATCCAGGTTAGCCAATAATATGAGAAAAATTACAGTGGTTTTTGGTTTTAATCAGAACAGGCTTGCTTGATTAACCCCCCTGAAATCCATGCTGCTCATTCATGAAAGTAAGACAAATAAGGGCAAGTAGAAACATTGATATTCACGTATAGAAAAGAACATAAAGTAAACAGCAGATGAGGAGGGAATTTGAAGTCTTTAATGCACACATGCTGTAATTGGATAAAATCTACTTCCAAATTTTTTTTTTTATTTCATGTAGGTTAATATTGCTGGCATTTCAGCTGTGCATGAAGGAACCTGTTTTCAAATAGTCCTGCTTTGCCTAAACTTACTAACAGATGTATGCAAGAGTGAACAGCAAGTCTTTGGTTGTGTGACTGTTAGTGGAAATGAGATTACAGGGAATCTCCATTATTGCAACTCAGAAATAGATCTGAGTTCTGCATCCAGGTTGTGTGATCCAGGTCTGACCCCAACACAGAACTGGAATACAGCCAAGGAACACGTCTGGATGATAGAGCTGGGAAATACTCTCTCTTGGAGCAAGTCTCAAAAAACCAGTGTTTGGGGTCCACTTCTCTCCATAATAGTTCTCCACTCAATTGGCAGTCCTCTGTATTATACTCCTCAACATCTCTGCCCCCTGGGAAGCCTGGCTAATGCTCAGAATCTGAATATTTGATTCCAAGAGACTAGTACTTAAGCAAGGTGTCAGAGGGCTCAGTGTGGAGATTTATGAGCCCTCTCCAAATTTGCCTATGAATTCTCAGTTCTGGAAGCTACTCTTCTGAGTAGACTGGTGACATAGACTGAAAGCTGCTACTTCTATCCTTAGATCTCACATATGTGTATACTATTGCTGGACTTCACTGATGGCTTTTCAGCAGTAGTTCTTACTAGTTCCACTTATCAGAATGCATAATTACTTTTAGCTAACTTTCTTTTCATCTGTAATGCAGTTATCATTTTAGTTGTTAAAGACATCACCAGCAAATTATTCCTGCCTTGAATCTCTCTCTAAGAATCTCGTTCTGTGTGGTAACGGCTGCCTGTGGTTTATTCTCATGCAAGCAAACATATGTCTCTCAAAAATGTTAGGCACTGGTAATAAATACAGCAAATATTTTCTAACAAGAGGCAGAAGCATATTTTTAAACCCTTCAACAACCCAGTTTTGTTTATCATTAACAGCTACAGCTCGGGCAATGTCTGTGATGATTCTTCATGTTGTAAGGAGTGACAACTTAGCAGGCAGGCAAGGCAGAGGACTACTGCCTAACCAAGACTAATTTCACGTACAGTTCCTTGACCCAAACTGAAGCAGACAGCACAGTAAAGCTTTTCTTAACACTGTCTCCTAGCTTAACCCTAATCCTCCAGTGTACCTAACATCCCACAGTCTTAGCTATAGTTCACACAAATTCCTTTCACTTAGCTGAACATGGGTCCCTCACCTCTGAAATTCATAAAAGGAGTAGAGAACTAGGTTAGACCTCTTATTGATGAATGCTAACCTTGGAGCTTATTCAGAATCTCTATGAAACCATCATATCTGGTCATATATTCCTATTCAGTGCAAAATTCCCTGGGGTTTGCACCGATTAAATTATAGTATACATAATTTCTTCACTTTGAATCTTAAGTTGATTCACATTCAGAAACATAATCAACAACATATTCAAAAAACTTCCTGGGATATAAGCATGTGTAGGTTGTTAGGGTTCTTTTGTCTTTCTGTTTGCTTTGAAGTAGAAACTTTTTTAATGGGTTGGCTCATTCAAAGGACAGAAAGCAGAACCATCTGATTGATTTCTATTTTGTATGCTCCAAAACTTAGAATGTTGTCTTACACTGTGCTTCTGATGACCATTTCAGATAAACTTGCTTTCTCATGTGTATCCAGGTCACCAAAGGAGCAAATGCCTGCTTGTACACAGTAGCAGGGAATACCACTGTGAGTATCAGGATAAATTCAAAGGCAAAATATGAAGATGCAGGTAAAGAGAAGAGCTGGATGACATTTTAATGCATACAATTAATAAACACATACAAAGTGTGTTTATTTTTATCTTTTTGTTTCTTTAGCAATTGGAAGAAGAGGCTTCTTTCTGTTGTATCCTCTTGATCTTCATACAGATTTCCTATTGTCTACAATTAAAATTCCTTTTCCTATAGACTTTCCAATAAAAAACAGGGGAGCTGATATTTTCTGTTTCAAGGAAAGACTAGATTTACTTGATATGTAGTCTTATATTTCATATCTGTTGTGAAAAATGTGGATTTATTCCTTTTACTAATATTTTTATTATATAATATAATATAATTTGCATTATATTATATCCCCCTCATGCACACATGGGAAAATCTGTTATGGGAGACCCAGCACCCCATCCCATCTGTACCCCATAGCCTAGCTGACTAACTAATTCTTCTGACTATTTTTGAATGTGTTTTATTTTTCTTTTTTAAAAAAATTGTTTTGTCACCTTGCATAAAATCTCCATCGTGAACTCAAGTAACCTTCTTCATCTCACTTTCCTTGAAACTGACAAATTTCTACCCCAAAACTTTCATTTTAAACAAATGGTGTGTTGGATGAAATACTCTTGCACAAAACCTTCTCTAACTCTATTTCTCATCCTAGTTATCCTCTAATCTTTAAATCTGAACTACATCAAATTTTTAACCTATAGTGAAGTCCCTTAAACATGTGAATGGCATTAAAAAGTAGTTGGATCTTCACATTTTATGACTTCCATACTGTGCCACTTATTTTCAAGAATGCAAGATCTTTTGTGGGGAAAAAAATCTGTCCAAGAGAAGATATTTGGCAACATTTTAGGGCCTTTTGAAGTCTGCTTTTCAGTTTGTCGTCATTAATTCATTGCTAGATAATATATAATGTAATATATAATGTATAATGTATAATAGATAATAGATAATAGAAAATAGATAATAGATAATATATTAATACTGATGAAATGGAACATGCTGACCACATATTTGAGTCCTGGCCAGTACCTGCTTCTTTTAATATCAAACCTGTGGGAGCAATGGTCTCTTCAGTATCAGGATATAGGGCCTCATTGCTGTTCTGGGTGGCGAGATGTATCCCTGTGAAACTGATGTAAAGTATAATGCAAAAGTAACTGTGAGATCATTCTCTTCCCTATCAAAACCTAATAGATGGGAAAATCCCACTTTTCTTCAATTCTTTTTCCTTCCCGACTCTTCTTTTGTCATATACAAAATATTTCATGAGATTTCTCTTCTGTGTAACTGTAGAAGTTCTTATGTGTAGCAGGCAATGATGATTAGCTGATAAAGAGAAAAAGAAAAAATGGGTAAATCCTGCTCCTTGTAAGTGAGGTTATGAATAATAAAAATATGATGCTGTTCTTTAATTAATAGTGGTAGCTTTTTGACATATGAGCACAGCACAAAATTTAATATAGTACAAACCTGTGCAACTAGAAGCTAGAGTATGGCTGATACTCTAATGTGTAATTTATTTAATTAAAGAAAGGGGTTATCCAGAGAAAATTCCTACTAATTATAAACCATCAATATTTTCATCCACGAACAAATATAAACTTTAACTTTTTTTAAAGTTAGCAGGTGATCCAGCTCCCATCTTTATTGCATGTACATGGACCAAAATAGAGCCTGAAATACCACCGTTAGTATTAAACAATTTACTGAGTGATTGTTTCCTGAAATGCCATGCATTTCAGAGGTGTTTCAAAGGAGCATCTTGCTTTTCAAAACTTACAGCAGAGAACTTGTGCTTCTCAGAACTCTATATTGCATCATCCAAAGGCCCAAGCTAGTCCAAATACCAGAAATAGTCTAGCTATGGTAATACAAGATAATTCATTGACTAATTTATCTTCCTGAGAAAATTAGCTTAAGTGCAGCTGTGGGCTGCTGCAGCTATCAGAACTACCTTATTTAAAGTTACTATGCAGCTCCCTCTGATGTACTTCAGTCTGTGATGCAGCCATACCTAATGCCAGGATTACTCCAGCTCAGTATGAGGAAAAATATCTTTTTTGTAACAGGATAACCACTTATGCTTTACAGCTCTTGCCATTTGAGTTGCTTGTTTATAGAGGATGGCAATGCATGGATGTTGCTAGTTGCTAGAATGATTGTCAGATGTATTCAGCATTATCCCTTTATATTTTCTGAGTTGTATTCCCCTCTTTCTCGCTGTTCTCTTTCCACTTCAACAGATGAAATGTGATGTGAGTTACAAGAGGTACCTCAGATAAGAAAATACCAGGTTTACGTAATTTGACCCCTGGCTGTTGCAGTTTTTCTAATTCAAGTATTTATAGCCTAGGGGCATCTATATACACTTTTGGCAACCTGAAAGTTAAATGGTAGAGACATAAATAAAACAAAATACACCTAACGTGACAGCATTATAAAGTTGAATACTCAGTGGACCCAAGGTACGTTTCCCAGGTTTTAGAAAGATGGAAAATTTACATCTTGAAGAGCTTTGATAATGGAGTCACACATCAATGACAGTGTATTAATGAACTGTGCGTTAAACGTTAAGTTAATGGGTGACAACTCAATTCAAAGGGAAAAAAATCCTGAAGTCATTCTTTCTATTTTTATTACTGTGTGCAATGACTGCTTATAATGTTGAAGAAATGAACACTCTACTCCATTTTTAGCTGTTAACCACATTTATTAAGAACCATTAACTTAGACTGATGGAATTTTATTTCAAGAACACGACAGTGAAGATAACTTGGTTTGTCTTAGGCTTTTTTTAGCAGACTTTTTATAGATTTCCCTTTTTCCGCTCACCCTCATACCTATTGCATCCTCTTGGAAACTCATAATGACAATGGTTTAAGCTAATGTGAAAAGGGTTTCAGAAGCATTCCTTTGATGAAATCTAGAAAGTAAGTTGTAGCATTTTCAGTGACTTCCAAAGCTACTTGACACATAGGCAACATGAAAGAATGTCTTTATCGCTGTGGTGGGTTGACCTTGGCTAAAGGCCAAACTCCCACCCAGCTGCTCACTCACTCCCCCTCTACAGGACAGGGTAGAAAATATGATGGAAAAGTTCTTGGGCTGAGAAAAAGAAAGGGAGATTGCTTATCATTTACCATCATGGGAAAAAGAGACTCAACTTGGTGAAAATTAATTTAATTTATTGCCAGTTAAAATAGATTTGGGTAGTGAGAAACAAAGACAAAAAAATTAAAACACCGCCTTTCCACCTGTATCTTCCCAGCCTCAATTTCAGTCCTTCACTCCTGAATCCTCTACCTTCTTTCCCACCGAGCAGCGTGGGAGGGATGGGGAATGGGGTCACAGTCAGTCAGTCCATAACAGTTCCTCCCTGCAGCTTCTTCCCCTTCCTCACACTTTTCCCCTACTCCTGCATGGGCTCTCCATGGGCCACAGTTCTTTCAGAAACACTTAACTGCTCCCTCCATGGGCTGCAGCGGAATCTCTGCTCTAGAACCTGGAGCACTTCTTTCCCCTCCTTCTTCTCTGAACTTGGTGTTCCCTCTGTTTTTTCTCACTCTTTCCTGTCCCCCCTACCCCGCCAGCCTGGCATTTTCTATCCTTTCTTAAACATGTTTTCCCAGAGGCGCCACTACTTTGGCTGAGGGGCTCAGCTGTGTCGGTTGGAGGTGGCTGGAACCGGCCGTGTCCAGCACAGGGCAGCCCCGGCCTCTTCTCACAGAGACCACCCCTGCATCCCCCCCCCCGCTGCCAGCACCTTGCCACTGACACCCAGTACAATTTCTTTTTATAAATTTTGCTAAAATATGAATGCAGTTATTTATGATGTTATCATTTGCTTATTGCAATAGTAAGACATTTCAGAATAAAAATATTAGGCCCCATTCCTCACTCATGCCAGCTATACCCATTTTCCCTTGCTGCCTTCAGCAGAATTGCTCTTGACCAGACTCCCCCTAAGAAGAGGATGGTCAGGCTCCCCAGCCCTGGGTGTGCAGACCTGCATGCCCATGATAAAATCTTTCAGCGGTATGAATACAGTAAGCTGTTTAGATTGTTCACTAACCTGTTTTAGATGACGCTATCGGTTTCTTCATGAATTTTACTGTGGTGTAAATGTCAGCAGTCATTTTTGGTCCTCACATGTGAACAGTAAAAGCAGAGCAGAAACAGATCCTTTGTTACTAAGAATCAATTTTCTGTCCTTTAGTTATACAAATTTAGGACCTCTCCAATCCACTTAGGTACTAGCCCCAGCCTCACTTTGGGGGAGGGGGAGAACAAGTGTGACAAGGAAGAAAAGGAGTAATCCAGTCTGTCTAGGATAACTGCTGAAGCTCGCTCTTTGTCAGGTTTTGTAGAAAGAGGTCCTAATCTCCTAATCTGTGCACTTCTTTCTCCACTAAGCTGGTAGGTGACTGAGGTATCTCCAGAGTGCCTCAGTCTGCTTTAGTTAGGATGTGAATTCATCTCCGTTAACTTTAGTTGCCCAAAACTAGGCATATAATGTTCATTTCTCTATGTATCTACCTATTATACAATATATTATATGTGTATTAAGTATTTCTGGAGGGTGAGACAGGATCATAAAATGAGATGGATCGCTATCTGGAAGTATTTCTCTCTTCCTTCATTAACTGTAGAAGATAAAGATGATGAGTCTTATCTACCACTGAATGTATATAGAATTAATAGGAAATAATGGATGCCCCTATTACATTAAGTTCCAATTCACCTAGTTCTCTTTGAAGATACCCAGATTCTGTCTAGCAGGTCAGTTGTTGGAGAACTCACCCAAAAAGGCAGGGAAATGGATTCCAAACACTCAGCATGAGGGGAAAAGAAATCAAACCTGTAATTCTCTTATCCCAGGAAAGACCATTAAGTAGCCTAGGTACCTGTGTACTCCATCAGGCCAGCTGGTCACTAGGAATGAAAAACTCAAATGTTCAGGGAGGCAACAAGAGGGACTCTGAATTTTGCATAGTGGCTATAGCACGGGACAGGGAGACTATGTCCTGTTCTTGTACCAGAACACAAAATAACTTTTAACTATTCAGATAATAGTCTAATGTGATACGCACAGACATGCAAGTCTTCTGGAATTCCGTTGCTGTCCCAGCTGCTTGTGTCAGGCTCTCTGCATGCCTCTTTTCTCGCTCATTACCCTTGATACAGAGACGAGGTGGTGGAATAGGAAGTGAAGTCAACTAGATATTCCATTTCTTAGACAACCAGGAAGCCACTATAGAAAAATAAGGTAATTAACACCCAATATCACCGTGGTTTTGTCAATGCTCAACTCCTCTGTACTTAGATGTAAGGAAGAAAGACTGTGAAGGAACTCTGGGATGGAACTAGGTCATTATCTCCATAGGAAAGGTGCCACTGAACACACAGGTGCTTTTACTGTGTAAACGGTCAAGGAGCTTTTGCGGTAAGTACTGGACTGTTCAATATCTTTAAGTGCTTAGGCACTTCTGAAGAGTACATAGTCTGAATCTGTTTGAAATGTAGTTTGTATTTCTGTGTAATGCATCCTATCTAAAGCATCAGAGGAGAAAAACCAAAGCCGTTACAATGATTATTTTTGAAAGAATTTTTGACATTTGGAAAAATTAGTTACCCTTAATAATTATGATCAAGTAATTCATAAGAACATAGCACTTAGTAAAATTTTATAATTACAAAAATAGGACAAAAACTGATGCATACTTTGAGATAGTTGTTTTGGGTTTTATTTTTTAAAAGTCATCACTTAATTTGAAACCAAAAGAAAAATACAGTGGCTCAAGTCAGACCAAAGAAATCTAGGCCACAAAGATTGGGATTAGCTGCCTAAACTGAATTTGTGGTAGAATATAAATAAACACTTTCAGTCTTGGAGCAATATCAATACAATTTTAACTTTCTGGAACATCTACCTGATTTTAACTATATTATCTAATGTTCTCCTGTGTACTCACAAACCCAGAAAAACTTTTCTTTATGACACACATTTATGCAGCACTACTGCTTATTTCACATTAGTTCTCAGTTCCACCATCTTTATTGAATAACATGTCTATAGCGGTTCTAGTTTTGGGGTTTTTTTTGTTACTAATTGTGGTGTCCTTAGCCCTGATGATTATTATTTTTTCTTTATGTTCTTAGGGTTTTTTTATCTTTTTTCTGTATTTCTTCTCATTTACAGTCCAGGTTGTGTTGATTACAGTTTTCCTTTTTTTGCAGTAATATATTGCTTTTTCATTTATAGCAGATGGTTTTACTTAGCCACTGAATGGACATTTAGTCAAAGTTGTGTTCTTCCTTTATTACCTTTCCAATCAGCCATCTAATCAGTTCCTCCTATAGGGGCCAAAATTTTCTTGAATTTTCTATCTTAATTTTCAACTGCAATAATTTCACTTATAAAATATCTATTTGGTCTAATTAGCTCTTTTAAAGTACAAGTTAAAGATAAAGTATTTCTATTTTTCAAGTTCCTATTTTCAACCTGTTATAAACAGTCAAAATTCATTTTCAGTGTTTGAAGAGCATACACAATCCTACGCATATATTTTTCAGTTCTAAATCAAAACACATCTTCAAATGGATTTAAACGCATAGCAAAGCATACCTCAAAACTGCCTTAAGTAGGCCAAAACGTAGTTTGTGCATATGGGCTTTCTTAAACCAGAGGTAAAATGCATATAAATTACATATTAAAACATCCACAAATTAGTGAAGTGATGTTTCCTATACAAAGTACGTTATAAAAATATCTTCCTGTTTTGGATATCTGTAAGATACTACTGAAAATGCAGACTTATAAAGAATAAAATGCATTTTACACAATCCACAAGCTATACAATAGACTTTCAATAATTAATTATGAATTATTTTACTATTGATGCTTTTCTTGTCTTTGATTTTCTGACTGGTCTATTGCAAATGCCTTGTGTCATTTTGTTCCTCCATCACATCATGTTAGGAGTCAGCATAACACAACATAACTGATTCAACTGAAAACTTCAAAAAGATAATGTTAGAGAAAAGTGTGGTTAAAGCAGTTGTGGTTTGGTTTAGGAAGCTATTCAGGCACAGTGGCTTCATGCTATCTTTTGTTTTCTCAGTCCACATAACAACTCCGTGGTGTTGCAGGATGATAATAATTTTGCATTCATCTATCACATTGTAGGCTCATGATTTGACCAAGCTAGAAAGAGAAACCTTGGAAAATTGTATTTCTGTGTGAAAACCTGTATCACTTTTTCTATTAACAGTCTGTGTGCTGTTTATTGTCTGATGTAAAACATCTTATGTAAAGACACACACAGAGGAAATCATGTTTGAACCACATATAAATATTACTGTTAGGAAATTTTTAGATTAAGTAAGTGATACAGTTATTTATCATACATTCTGTAGATAAGTGGTTTGAATTAGGAGAAGAATCCTATTGACATAAATATTTTTCCGAGTAATTTCATATAGAATGATCATCATCTAAAACCATTATACCAGATTTTTGTAGTTGAGGGATGAAAGTACTTAAACGCTATATATCAGAACTGCATAGACATTTGTGCCATTGTAGCGATTGCAAATACAGTGACAAAGTTAATTTGTTATGTATATTACAATACATGACTAGATCCCCATTGTTGAATGTCAGAAATAAAATTTGTCCTAGGAAGCAGAGGCAAAACTGATAATACCTAAAAGTCTCATTAGCTACTGAAGCCCAGTATTCAATGCCACTGATGTTCATAATTCCCAGTTCATCTGCTGTTTAGCCTTGTAGCTGCCTAAACTCTTCAACTGTTTAAGGAAATAACAATTTATTTAAGAGTACATTCAAGCCTACTGTTAAGATCAAATTGTCCCGACACCCACATTTTAAACCTGAACACTTCTATTTTGGGATACATAGAGCATGACTATGCTTAAAATTGTTTCTTCCTTCTCTTTTAAACCCAATAGCCAGATCTCAGATCACTGTTAGGGGGGCAGAAGCTCCAAGATCTCTGTTTTATGAAACAGACATGAACATGTATGTCTTATCCTTTTGGTGAATGCCTTAAGCATTATTCAAGGATATTTGCTGTAGGTCTTTCTCCAGCTAATGCGATTGCATTTGTTATGATGTGTTTCAGTGTTGACTTGATCACCGACAGAGTGAGAATTGTTCTATGGCTAGGTAGTATGTGCACCACCTGAGAGACCCAGGATACAGTGATTTTCTATGGGATGTTACAGTTTCCATGATTTTTACCTCACAGGCAACAAGTCTTCTTCATGCCTAATGTCGGCTAACCTAAGCATTCCCATAACTCAGGATTCCCAATCCTCTCTGAGAATTTAGGCCCACATTTACAAAGCATTTAAGCTTTGTCATTTTGAGTGTTGTAGCACTGGCTCCGGGGAGGGAATTCACAAACCTGAACTAATTGCTTTCATTTCCTAAGCAACACAGGGGAAAATTCACCATCTATAAAGCCTCATTTCCTAGGATTGAACAGTTTGCATGTGGCAATGCCCAGACCAGCCAGGAGTGCCTGACAGACTTTCTTTACTTCTTGCACCTGTGATAAATGGCTGTATGAATCTGAGATTTCAGTCCCAGCTGCCTTCCTGGGTGGAGGTGCTTGTGGTAGGCTGAGCAGGGAGCTGGCCATGGCGCTTCCCTTTGCACCCACCCCTAAGTCAGAGGTATGGTAAATTCCTTCCTCACCTGGAGGGAGTTCAAACCTATATTTCTCTGCCTTCCAGGATAGCATGCTGATCAGTGCTGGGGCTCTCCCTCTAAGCTATCGAACTATCAGTGGTTATGGCAATTTTCTGAGATGCAAAAAGCAGTGAATTCTTATGCTGAGGAGGATGTGTCCATGTCTTCTGTATTCTTGGCAGGATCTCAAATCAACATGAAGCTACCGTAAAAAGCAAACTATTTCCTGTTATATCAGACAGGTACCTAAGCTTGGGCTGTAGGCATTTAGGGTTGTTCAGCATCTAACTATTACAGTGATTTTTTTCACACAATATAGGTACTTAAATTGTACCAAAGTCTTTCCAATTACAAACACTTCAATACTATTACTAGCACTGTTTGCCAGCACTAAGGACAGCTGGCAGTATTAAAATCTTTCCCCCTTCAAAAAAAGGGAACTGCCTCAAAACACAGTATAGTGAATGGATCTCATAACTCCCTCGCCCATGTTAACCTTCAAGCCATACCAAGAAATTATCTGGAAAAACACCTGACACAGAACAACACCAAGCCTGGGACTGTGGTATAGATTTAACAGTACAGACAAACCAAGTCTGAACATTCAGGTATGCTGTCAGGTGCTGCCTGATTCACTGCTTGCTACGGGCATCATCCTAGTAAATCTGAGATAGGTTTTAGAGCCAGAAGCAAGCAACATAGAGGAGGAACAGAAAGAGACACCGGAGCAGCACTAGAGAACAGAATAAAATCAGAGCTCCTGAGTTACTGGCAATGTCCTAAAACAAGTGGTACACGCTTTCTGACTATGTGTCAATGCCTGAGTGAAATAAGCATGATTATACAGCAACTTGAGGTAAATCATTGGGATTTTCGGCAACTTTCCTGTTAATGATACACAACACCACTGTAAACCTAAATCCTTTTAAAATGTCAAACCTATTTTAGTTTGTGATGGAAGAAGTATTATATACTGGTTATAAATTATCCCTGATTATCTGAGTGGGAAATCTATGTGGTGAACAACTAAAATAATCGTTAGTTCTTCAGTGTCTTTAAATATGAGGCTGTCTAAAATTAGTACTTCAAAGAGTATGAGCATAATTAAATATTATTTTTCTTAAGACGAATAGGAATATAATAGAGAGCATTAAAGCAGGAATATATATGTATATATTAATCTGTATTAATATAGTTATCATTGTGACACTAATGTTTGATGTGATCAAAGCTAAAAATGACTTCCAGCAGTTTAAAAGGACTGTATTAATAGCTTTCTATATTACTTGCAGTGTGTGCAATTGTGGAAAACAAATTAATACCCTGTAGTGAAGCCTTGCCTATGCAGCAAGGACATTCATTAATTTCTCCATTAAAAGTTTTACTTGGCATTTCAATAGATCTGGAAATGTGTTGTAGCATTGAAACAAAGGTGATAGTAAAAACGTTTTGAAATAAACTATTTCTTTTACGAGAGGGTATACTAGCTGAAGCAGAAAAAGTAAAAATAAAAAGTGACTGGATGTTGAAAAGTATTTTGGAATTAACAGAAACAGGATTTATTTTAGTTAAAGCTTCTTGGCTAAGGTGAAAAAATGAGGAGATCAATTGCTGTCAAGTATCATGACCATTGTAAAGCCTATGAAATCCAATGTTGATTTTTAACCTTACACCTTTAAATCAATTTAATCTTCTGAATGCTAACATGGGGCCTGACTTTCTGTCGTGGTTTAACCTCAGTCGGCAACTAAGCACCACGCAGCTGCTCGATCACTTCCCCCCCCCCCGCCCCCGGTGGGATGGGGGAGAGAATTGGAAGAGCACAAGTGAGAAAAACTCATGGGTTGAGATAAAAAACAGTTTAATAATTGAAATAAAATGATAATAACAATAATAATTTAATAATAATATACAAAGCAAGTGATGCACAGTACAATTGCTCACCACCCGCCGACCGATGCCCAGCCAGTCCCTGAGCAGCGGCCCCCCTGGCCAGCTTTCCCCAGTTTATGTACTGAGCATGACGTCCCATGGTATGGAATGTCCCTTTGGCCAGTTTGGCTGTGCCCCCTCCCAGCTTCTTGTGCACCTCCAGCCTTCTCAGTCGGTAGAGCATGGAAAACTAAAAAGTCCTTGGCTAGTGTAAGCATTACCTAGCAACAACTAAAACATCGGTGCGTTATCAACTGTGTTCTCATCCTAAATCCAAAACACAGCATTGTACCAGCTACTAGGAAGGAAATTAACTCTGTCCCTGCCGAAACCAGGACAATATCCACCCCTTACTCTATAACATCTGCGTCATGCTCAAGTCTCATATTTTCCAGTACATTTTCATTAATCACCACCCCTTTTTTTTTTTAAATATATATATATATATACACACACAGAGAGATATCATTCCCTTAGTCTGTGGGCCATCCCTCTAAGACGTTCGGTGAGTTCATTCAGTCCATGACTTCGGGCTCCATCTGTCGTAATAATCTTTCAGGGCAGGAAAAAATGGAGATGGTATGTGGTGTTGGATTGTTTCATGTTGAAGTCAGTTCTGGTACCATCATCACTGTGCTTTGCTTGGTTTCACTGAAGTTATTCTTCATTAGCCTGGGTGATTCTTATTGTAATAACATTAGTATGGCATATAATATTATTAGTATGATTAGTATATCTGTGTATTATTAGTATAACTATTATAACTATAATTAGTACTTAACATCACATAATTCAGATCATTGGCTATTCTCACCCAAAATCAAATCCCCTTGAGGTACACATCGGACTTCCCCATCCTCCCGCATTATCCACCAAGTGCGCCCAGGTCCTTGAGCAAAAGCAATCCCACGGATGGGTCTGCCTCTGCCCGAGGCAGGAATAACCCAGACTGTTTTCCCCAACATATTTTTTATGTGCACTACAGGGACTTTATTCCCATCTACAGTACGTAAAAGTTCTGACTGGGCAGGGCCTGCTCGATTGGCAGATCCCCTCGTGTTGACTAACCAGGTGGCCTTTGCTAAATGCGTATCCCAATGTTTGAACGTCCCGCCACCCATTGCTCTCAGTGTAGTCTTTAACAGTCCATTGTATCGTTCAATTTTCCCAGAGGCTGGTGCATGATAGGGGATGTGATCCACCCACTCAATGCCGTGCTCTTTGGCCCAGGTGTCTATCAGGTTGTTTCAGAAATGAGTCCCGTTGTCTGACTGAGTTCTTTCTGGGGTGCCATGTCACCATAGGACTTGCTTTTCAAGGCCCAGGATAGTGTTCCGGGCAGTGGCCTGGGGCACGGGATATGTTTCCAGCCATCCGGTGGTTGCCTCCACCATTGTAAGCACGTGGCGCTTGCCTTGGCGGGTTTGTGGGAGTGTGATATAATCGATCTGCCAGGCCTCCCCATATTTATATTTCAGCCATCGTCCTCCATACCAGAGAGGCTTTAACCGCTTGGCTTGCTTGATTGCAGTGCATGTTTCGCATTCATGGATAACCTGGGCTATAGTGTCCATGGTCAAGTCCACCCCTCGATCACGAGCCCATCTATATGTTGCATCTCTTCCTTGGTGACCTGAGGTGTCATGGGCCCACCGAGCTAGAAATAATTCACCCTTATGTTGCCAGTCCAGATCCACCTGAGCCACTCCAATCTTAGCAGCCTGATCCACCTGCTGGTTGTTTTGATGTTCTTCAGTGGCCCGACTCTTGGGTACGTGAGCATCTACGTGACGGACTTTTACAACCAGGTTCTCCACCCGGGCAGCAATATCTTGCCACAATGCGGCAGCCCAGATGGGTTTGCCTCTGCGCTGCCAGTTGCTCTGCTTCCATTGCTGCAACCACCCCCACAGGGCATTGGACACCATCCATGAGTCAGTATAGAGACAGAGCACTGGCCACTTTTCTCGGTCAGCAATGTCTAAAGCCAGCTGGATGGCCTTTACTTCTGCAAATTGGCTCGATTCACCTTCTCCTTCAGCAGTTTCTACAACTTGTCGCATAGGACTCCATACAGCAGCTTTCCACCTCCGATGTTTTCCCACAAGACGACAGGACCCATCAGTGAACAGGGCATATTGCTTCTCATTTTCTGGTAGTTTATTATACAGTGGGGCCTCTTCAGCACGCGTTACCTCCTCCTCTGGTGATATTCCAAAATCTTTGCCCTCTGGCCAATCCATGATCACTTCCAGGATTCCTGGGTGACTGGGGTTTCCTATTCGAGCCTGTTGTGTGATCAGTGCGACCCACTTACTCCATGTAGCATCAGTTGCATGATGTGTACAGGGGACCCTCCCTCTGAACATCCAGCCTAGCACCGGCAGTTGGGGTGCCAGGAGGAGCTGTGCTTCAGTGACGATCACTTCCGAAGCAGCTCGAACCCCTTCATATGCTGCTAATATCTCTTTTTCAGTTGGAGTATAGCGGGCCTCGGATCCTCTGTATCCCCGACTCCAAAACCCTAGGGGTCGACCTCGAGTCTCCCCTGGTGCTTTCTGCCAGAGGCTCCAGGTAGGGCCATTCTCCCCGGCTGCGGTATAGAGCACATTTTTTACCTCTTGCCCTGCCCGGACTGGCCCCAGGGCTACTGCATGAACTCTCTCCTCTTTAATTTGTTCAAAAGCTTGTCGTTGCTCAGGGCCCCATTTGAAATCGTTCTTCTTCCGGGTCACTTGATAGAGAGGGTTTACAATCAGACTGTAATTTGGAATGTGCATTCTCCAAAAACCCACGACACCTAAGAAAGCTTGTGTTTCCTTTTTGCTAGTTGGTGGAGACATGGCTGTTATTTTGTTGATCACATCCATTGGGATCTGACGACGTCCATCTTGCCATTTTATTCCTAAAAATTGGATCTCCTGTGCAGGTCCCTTGACCTTGCTTTGTTTTATGGCAAACTCGGCCTTCAGCAGGATTTGGACTATTTCCTTCCCTTTTTCAAAAACTTCTCCTGCTGTGTTGCCCCACACGATGATGTCATCAATGTATTGCAGGTGTTCTGGAGCTCCACCCTGTTCTAGTGCTGTCTGGATCAGTCCATGGTGAATGGTGGGGCTGTGTTTCCACCTCTGGGGCAGTCGGTTCCAGGTGTACTGAACACCCCTCCAAGTGAAAGCAAACTGTGGCCTGCACTCCGCTGCCAAAGGGATTGAGAAAAACGCATTAGCAATATCAACTGTGGCATACCACTTGGCTGGCTTTGACTCCAGTTCGTATTGAAGTTCTAGCATGTCTGGCACAGCAGCACTCAGCGGTGGCGTGACTTCATTTAGGCCACGATAGTCTACTGTTAGTCTCCACTCTCCATTAGACTTCCGCACTGGCCATATGGGACTGTTAAAGGGTGAGCGGGTCTTGCTGATCACTCCTTGGCTCTCCAGTCGACGAATCAGCTTATGGATGGGAATCAGGGAGTCTCGGTTGGTGCGATATTGCCGCCGGTGCACTGTGGTGGTAGCAATTGGCACTTGTTGGTCTTCGACCTTCAGCAACCCCACAACAGAGGGGTCCTCCGAAAGACCAGGCAAGGTGGACAGCTGTTTAATTTCCTCCATCTCCAAGGCAGCTATACCAAAAGCCCACCAGTACCCTTTTGGGTCCTTGAAATACCCTCTCCTGAGGTAGACTATGCCAAGGATGCACAGAGCATCTGGGCCAGTCACAATGGGGTGCTTCTGCCACCCGTTCCCAGTTAAACTCACTTCGGCTTCCAATACAGTTAGCTGTTGGGATCCCCCCGTCATCCCAGAAATACAGATGGGTTCTGCCCCTATATAGCTTGATGGCATTAGGGTACACTGTGCACCGGTGTCTACCAGAGCCTTATACTTCTGTGGGTCTGATGTGCCAGGCCACCGAATCCACACAGTCCAGTAAACCCGGTTGTCCCTTTCCTCCCCCTGGCTGGAGGCAGGGCCCCTCTAATCCTCATCACAGTACTCATTTCTCATTTCTTGTACGTACGGGTCAGAAGTTTCTTCATTAAGATCAAGAGTAAGATCAGCCCTTCTCCTCTGTCTGGGGAACTGCCCGCTGGAAACTGGAGCAGCAATTCTCCTGGAAGAACCTCTTTCTGTGATTGTTTTCCCTTGCAATTCGGGTACCCGTGCCCCTAGGGCTGTGGTAGGTTTCCCATCCCACTTCCTCATGTCCTCTCCGTGGTCACGCAGGTAAAACCATAGGGTGCCCCGTGGTGTGTACCCTTTATATTCTCTCTCTTGAGCAAAAGAACGCTTACTTCTAATAGCCGAGATACTGGTCCGTACTGGTGAGGAGTAGGACCTATCCTCTCTGAGTTGCTGGATCTCCCGGGACAGTTTTTCGGACAGTTTCTCCACAGCCGAGACGATGGAGGAAGAAAGACTTTCCTCGTATTGCCGGAGTTGACTAGCCAATTCATCCACTGTTTGTTCCTCTCCATCTTTCCAGGTCATCACTGCCAATGAATTGGCGTATGACGATGGTGAGCTCCTTATAAACTTCCGCCACATGGGTCGTGTGCACTTGACTTCATCTGGATCTTTAGATAGTTGTTCATTGTTCAGGTCATCATAAATCACCTCCAGCACAGCTAATTCTCTCAGAAACTGGATACCCTTCTCCATGGTGGTCCACTTGCTTGGGCGACATATGACATCTTCCTTAAAGGGATACCTTTCCTTCACGCTTGACAAGAGTCGCCTCCAAAGGCTGAGGACTCGTGTCCCTTTTCCAATTGCTTTGTCAATGCCCCCTTCCCTAGAAAGGGATCCCAGCTGCTTGGCTTCCCTACCCTCTAATTCCAGGCTACTGGCCCCATTATCCCAGCATCGGAGCAGCCAGGTGACAATATGCTCACCTGGACGGCGGCTGAAATCTTTTCGTATATCTCGCAGCTCACTCAGGGATAGAGATCGGGTGGTCACTGCCTCGTTTACGAGTTCTTCCTCTTCCTCCTCCCCGATCAGCGGCTGGCTCTCCTCCTCCCGTTCTCGTGATGGCCCTTCTCCAGGGTAGTCGTACAGTTCTTCCTCCGGTTCCCTTTTAGAAGAAGCTTCTTCCTCCCTTACTAAACGAGCCGACTTCCGCTTCCAAGATTTCTTCTTGTGTACAGGGGCGACTGATACCGGCACAGGCTGGTTCTTTGGTTCAGCCACAGGGCGTGTTGCTGGGGTTGGAGTGGCCGCAGGGCCTGTCGCCGGGGTTGGAGTGGCCGCAGTGCAAGTGCATGTCACCGGAGTCCGAGTAGCCGCAGGGCCTGTTGCCGGGGTTGGAGTGACCGCTGTGCAAGTGCATGTCACCGGAGTCTGAGTGGCCGCAGGGCCTGTTGCTGGGGTCTGAGTGACCGCAGTGCATGTCGCCGGGATTGGAGTGGCCACAGTGCATGTCGCTGGGGTCTGAGTGGCCGCAGTGCATGTCGCCGGGGTCTGAGTGGCTGCAGTGCATGTCGCCGGGATTGGAGTGGCCGCAGTGCATGTCGCTGGGGTCTGAGTGGCCGCAGGGCCTGTCGCCAGGGTCTGAGTGGCTGCAGTGCATGTCGCTGGGGTTGGAGTGGCCGTAGTGCGTGTTGCCCGGGTTTGAGTGGCCGCAGGGCCTGTTGCCGCGGTCTGAGTGGCTGCACGGCCTGTCGCCGGGGTCGGAGTGGCCGCAGGGCGCGTTGCCCGGGTCTGAGTGGCCGCAGTGCGTGTCGTTTTACTGTCAGAGCCAGAGACCTTCCCTTCCCTTTGAGGGTACTGAATGGTGTTGAACAGGGCTCGGTAGGCATGGGCCAGGCCCCAGCACGTTGCAATGATCTGCATCTCTCTGGAGTTGCCAGGGTGACAGCATACTTTTTCCAAATATTCTACTAACTTTTCAGGATTCTGCACTTGCTCAGGGGTGAAGTTCCAAAACACTGGGGGTGCCCATTGGCCTAGGTACTTGCCCATCTTGTCCCACACACCCTGCCACTCATAATTATTCAGCCTTGGGGCAGATCTCTGGATGATATTCTTAAATTGCTTACCAACTTTAGACAAAACTGAAACAATATTCCCAAGAAGTATTAATAGAAGTATCTTAACTGCCCAAGGATGTTCAAAATACTGAAAAATTACTGTAATGAAGGAGGAAACATTATAGAAGAAGGTAGTGACCCTGCCATTCTGTATTTCCTCCGTAAAAAAACTCTCAGAAAAGCTACTGCAATTGCTAGTTGTCTCCACGAAATGGTCTCCGTGGTACAGTAACGGCTTCATTGCGAAGTTTACATACCACAGTAACGTCAAGGTCAATGTTCTAAAAACAAACCTCACAAGCGAGACATCACTATTCACTGCAGACCACATCAAACTGCAAAACCCAACACCAATCTTTAACATGTACAGCAGGAAAAAGAGCGCGATGCAGATTATACAAATCAATATCGAGAACAGAGAAACCAACATTGTGACCCACAACTACTATCAGATATAAGTTCCTTAATACACTCCGGTTAATCTGTTATTATCTCAAACCCTTCGAGCCCCACGTTGGGCGCCAAAAAGGACTGTCGTGGTTTAACCTCAGTCGGCAATTGAGCACCACGCAGCCGCTCGCTCACTCCCCCCCACCCGGTGGGATGGGGGAGAGAATTGGAAGAGCACAAGTTAGAAAAACTCGTGGGTTGAGATAAAAACAGTTTAATAATTGAAATAAAATGATAATAATAATAATATGATAATAATAATAATAATACACAAAGCAAGTGATGCACAGTACAATTGCTCACCACCCGCCGACCGATGCCCAGCCAGTCCCCGAGCAGCGGCCCCCCCGGCCAGCTTTCCCCAGTTTATGTACTGAGCATGACGTCACACGGTATGGAATGTCCCTTTGGCCAGTTTGGCTGTGCCCCCTCCCAGCTTCTTGTGCATCTTCAGCCTTCTCAGTCGGTAGAACATGGGAAGCTGAAAAGTCCTTGGCTAGTGTAAGCATTACCTAGCAACAACTAAAACATCGGTGCGTTATCAACTTTGTTCTCATCCTAAATCCAAAACACTGTACCAGCTACTAGAAAAGAAATTAACTCTATCCCTGCGAAACCAGGACACATACACAAGTATTTTATAAACTTGGAAGCATTGCAGTGTAGTTCTCTCCTGGATGTTATATTGCATTTCAGCTCTATGTTTAGTACTCTCAGAGGGTTTGATTTTGCAAGAGGATAGACGTTCTCTCATCCTGAGGCTTTTCACAGGAGTTAAGAGTACTTAGAACTTTCCAGGACCGAGTGATTTAGAAACACTCAGATCTCCTAATGTTTTGTCTTACTGTATATGGCATTCATTTTTATAACCATATGGCTATTCTAAATTATACTGATTCTCTTCCTAGTGTTTACCAGCTACATCAGGAAGATAAGCACCATGGAGAGAGAATTTTTATTTTAGATAAACCCAGTAATAACACAGAAAGAAATGGATATAAATTCCCTTAATAGCTGTAGGCTGGAAATTAAAAGAAAGTCATCAAAGCATAGAGGGTATGGTGCAATTTAAGTATGATCTGATGCAATAAAAGAAGTAACTCATTTTTAGATGAAACCTTCATCTTTATAAAGCTTATTATAATCTATAGATACTTATAATAACTAGAACTGGAGTCCGTGACCCAAAACTTCCTTGTCTGGGTCCTTTTTAGTCTCACACAAATTTTTAAAACATTCCCAAAAGAAAAGTAGTCTTATTGTGTTGCAAATGATGCTGCATATGTCAATGAAAAAAAGATAAATTGATTTTCTTTAAAGATAAATATTTTTCTTGTTACATTCATGAACTGATTCCTCCACAAAGCTACAATAAATAAGTTGCCAGAAATAGATTTTTTTACAACCATTTTTTTACTTATTATATTGAATGGTATCATAGCTTTATTACAAGCTTGATCCAAAGTGAAATAAAATGGTAGAATTTTCACTGATTTTGGTGGGCTCTTCTTTCATTACTAAGCAATTTGATAGCCTGTAAGCATGTGCCATCTGTACCGTTCACAAGGCTTGCACCTCAGAGAGTATTTAAATGCAGAACAGTTTATTTCTTACTCCAAATTTTAGAAGGCTGCTGTAACCTTACAGTGCCTCTACAGATTGCCTTGCAAGCGAAATACTGACTCTAAAATGACTAGCAGGTGCAGAATGAATTCTATTAACTTTGATCTGTAATGAAGCCTATATGACTAATCCTCCTTTGATAGCTTGTACTGTCAAAGTCAGGTCTCACATTGGCTGACTGGACTCAAAAATTCTCAGAGAAATTTGAGACAGCATTTACCCACCAGTGCCAGCGTTCACGGTACTGCTTTTGTTGTTCTTTGCCAATGTTGACCAAGCTGCTAGACTGGATGTGGAAGGGATTTTAATCTTCTCCATCTGCGTGGCTGGAGTTTAATCTTACAGCTTTTCCTGAGTTCTCTAAAACATGGTATGTTCAGGAAGGATGTACTGGAAGCCAACAAAAAGAAAAAATGACAGGAAAGAGTGGCAGAACACCCACCCCCCACCCCTCCATAGTGCCATATTCTTAGTTCCCCAGAAATGATCATGAGGAAAATCATGTGGAATGGAAGATGCCCCAAACATGCTGGTCACTGCCTGTCTTGGTTTCGGCTGGGATAGAGTTAATTTTCTTCCTAGTAGCTGGTATAGGCACTATATAGTGGTATATATGGGACACTGCCCAACAACTAGTAGTCTGACACCCACCCCACAGAATATACTCTGTAGAAATTCAAGATTTAGGCATTTGCCAGAATGATGCTTCATATACAGTTGTGTTAAAGGTGAAGTTCAATATAGATAACTCTACAGAATAACCCAAACATACTGAAAAATTTTATTTGCTCAGAAATAGTAAAAAAAAAAAAAGAAAAAAAAAGGATTAGTGCTAGTGGTAAACAAAATGCTTCCAAAGAATGATTCAGATATAAATTTTAGCAGCCTTCATTATAAGAGAATTTTGAATAACGGCACCTTTATTCAAATCTGTATTCCATTTCTGCTGTTCCTTCTGGTTTATGCATTCTAACAAAATTCAGTCATAAATACTGGTGACATTTCAGCTCATGCTTAAAGGAACATGAAATGTTGAAGATCCTACAGTTTTCTTGTCTTTGTATGATTAGATTTGTTTCCTAATTTTATTGACTTAATGTAGCATTTCACATACAAACAATATCCATTTTATATATTTAAATCAGTTATTCAAAACAGACTATATATTTCCATAAAATAAAATAAAAGCAATGAATGTTGCATAGCCTGGCAATCATAAACGAAGCATTTTGCTATGAGTTTCTGCTATTAAATATTGCAAATCTGATTAATTGCAACTTAAGCTAGATGACTTCCTTATGTTGAGTAATTTGGCTTTAGGTGTACTAAAGCAACTATTTCTTTTGGTTTTTACTTTTCTACTTTTCTTACTTCTTTTCATGTCTTGTTTGAGAAGAAATATGACAGTGAAAAAAAATGCAGACCATCAAAAAAACAAGCTGTAGCAAAAGAAGTTGTGCATACAGGGAACTCTTTTGTTACTTTATCTTCTTATGGAAATATTTTTTTTGTTTAAATAGGTTATCAGTTTCCTGGAATAATTTTTCTTTTCCCGTGTATTTGCTTTGATGACATTTTCACCGGGTACCTCTCCCCAGTGTAGGATAGAGTTATAGAGCAAAATCAAAAATAGATGCCAGCAGTGTGAGAAAAGGGTCCTTATCTATCAACCAGTAACATTCTGGTTGAAATCTTCCCTTAGGCTGTGTAGGAGACTTGAACCTTGGTTTTCAGTGTACAGATACATAATCTTTAGTAGCAGCTGATCTCATTAGATTTAGTCTACTGTATCAAAACAGTCAAACAGTCACGGATGTGGAAAATTAATATAAGCAGGAATGTCAGGCATTATGATAAGATGTGTAAACTTCTCTGTTGAAATGGACATGGCAGGGATTGGACCTTGTGTCCGCTACACGAACATTGTAAAACTACTGGCTGTTTTGCGATGGAGTGCTTCCCCCCCCCCCCGAAAAATTAAAACAAAAAAAATCTTACTGCATTGTTAACTTGGAATGAATATCAGTCCTGGATATTTTGAAATATTTTATGTATTAGGAAAACTGTTACCCAATCAGCCATAGAAGTCCAAATGTATGAATGAAAGCAATCTCTCCAAGAGAATTGCACTGCAAAATATCAAGCATAGTTCTTCAGAACTTTAGGTAATGTAAGTTTGATATGTACATACATAAAGCAGAAATTTAAAATAGAAGCATGTCTAAAACTCCATTTGATTGTTTGGCTGTTACCATGGTGGAAAAGTCCTCTTCAGAAAACTGACTGTAAAAGATCAAAGGTAAATAAGAATAGTGATAGGCATTAGGGGACTTAACAATATTTTATGTATGGACACTTCCTCAGGCCATCTTCTTAAATTTCTTTTTAAAAAGCTACACTGGCTAACAGAGGTCTTTCTGACTCCTCCATGTAAGCTACAGGCAGATGACAGAAGAAATCACTCTTGGACAAGAAGGACTGCCTCTGTTCACTGTAAACTCTTATATTTCAAAATAAACTTGTTCAGGATGGTTAAGAATGAAAACAAATCAATTTAAGGTTCCCAGCAAATTGGAAAGCTGGTAAAAACAATCTAAGTATTTTAAAACAACTGCGAATGTAAAAAAATAAAAATTTGGTTTTGTGAGCAATGTTTCTGAAAGAAATGATAAAATTAGAGGAAAATTTGAAGCAAAATATGATCATCTCTAAACCAGAAAATAAAAATATTAAATATGGCTAATCTGAATTTTTAACAATTTCAAATATATTAATTTAATATGTGGATGTTGAGGAATCCACCTTTTTCAGTAAAAATAAGTTTTTCTGGAAAAGTTGTTACAGTGAAGTTCTCATATCATTAAGCATAGCAACATCTGAGGTTGCCTTGCACAGGTGGATTCTGATATAGAGCAACCCTACAAGTACTTCTGCAAACACAGAAATGACTATGTGAAATCTTCTTACTCTGTTTTGCAATAACCAGGGGTGCACGGTTAGAAATCTGGCTTTGCTTTCATTTCTGGATTTCCTGATAATATCTAAAATTGAAAATTTGTAAGAAATAATTCTGTATCTTCAATATTAAAGAGAAATAATTTGTATTCAAAAATCTGAATTTACTGGATCAAACAAATCAGCCTGTCATAATGAAGGGTCCTCAAGCTGCTTAAAACAAAACTACTGTAGAAAGAAGGAAAATTTGGCATGGGGAGACATACACATGACTCATTTACAGTATGGAAACTTTTTTGAGGAAAGCATTTTACTTTTCTTTTCAGCATTATCCGTTTAGGATATTACTTTTGTTTAAGACAGAAAAGAATCACTTTCAAATGCACTGTTTCTCCTGGTAAAGGAGCCTATTTCTTTTGCCCAGGGCTTACAGACACTGAGCATAAGTTGCAGGACTTCATGATCTTGCAAGAAGACATGGATACATGAGTCAGCTCTTACTTCTATAGTTATTGCAATGTAGGAAAGTGGCCTAAAGCTCTCTTTGGATGACTAACATTCAGTAATCCTTTCAGCATGATACTACCACAACTACTGACAACCTAAAAGACTGAAATGAGACTTCATTTAGACATAAAGTTGAAGCATTAAAAAAATGTATCTTTCCTGGTAACTTGGTTTCTGATTCCTGACGAGGAACTAGAGAAACAAAAGATAGTCTCTTCCACTGAACAAATTTGTTGATTTTAATACACAGAATTCCATGTGTCCAACTTGATAAAAGGATTGTGCTTTTTCCTGTTGTCTGGGATGATGACAGCTGCTTTCAAGTCATGACAGCAAAGAGAAAACTCTAAAATTCTTTCTCTCATTTCTTTTGGGAAAGATTATAGTTTTAACACACTGTTCCTCTTTTTATGATTCAGTGAAGAGAATGCAAAAATTGGAGTATATGATTTTTAAAATGCTATTTAAAAGAATAATGGAAAAATAAAATATTCAGATTTATACAGTGCCCTGGCTAATAGTAGTTTTGTTAAAAAAGGTGTTCTTTGAACCCCAAAACAGTGCTTGCTTACAACATATGAGTCAAAAGGTATTCTGCCTGTGCATAGCAATAAAACACATGATAGAAGACAGACCATAATGTTTATTACTGCTACTGCTTTTTAATTGCAGCTCTATTGACTTTGGACTCAGAACCGAACTGAAACACTTTCGATTTATCTCTAAGTGCCGTGAATAACTGATAAACCCTAATGTAGCTGTACATTTTGTATGATTTTCATCCCTTTTCCTTACATTTCACATCTTCCACTTTTTTAAATTTAGAGACTCAGCCAATTTTCCATATGACTTCTGCCTTTCTTAATCATATATTGTTGAACAGATTTAACTTAGAATGTATGTAAGAGTGTATCTGCCCAGAATTTCTACTCCATTTTGCAATTTACAATCACCTGCAGTTATCTTCTGTGACCTGTGACCAGCTGGTTTTCTGTCTTTTGAAAGGTTCTCGTGTAACTACTTGGTGATTTGGTCAGAGATCTATGTTAGCATTGGCAACCTGATTGGTCAGCCTGACCTCAGTGCCGGGGAAGATTATGGAGTGGTTCATCTTGAGGGTGCTCACAAGGCATGTGCGGGACAACCAGGGGATCAGGCCCAGCCAGCACGGGTTCATGAGAGGCAGGTCCTGCTTGACCAACCTGATCTCCTTCTATGACCAGGTGACCCGCCTAGTGGATGAGGGAAAGGCTGTGGATGTGGTCTACCTGGACTTCAGTAAGGCCTTTGACACCGTCTCCCACAGCATTCTCCTAGAGAAGCTGGCGGCTCACGGCTTAGACAGGTGTACTCTGCGCTGGGTCAAAAACTGGCTGGACGGCCGGGCCCAGAGAGTTGTGGTGAATGGAGTTCAATCCAGTTGGCGGCCGGTCACGAGCGGTGTTCCCCAGGGCTCAGTACTGGGGCTGTTCTTGTTCAATATCTTTATCAATGATCTGGATGAGGGGATCGAGTACACCCTCAGGAAGTTTGCAGACGACACCAAGCTGGGCGGGAGTGTTGATCTGCTCGAGGGTAGGAAGGCTCTGCAGAGGGACCTGGACAGGCTGGATCGATGGGCCCAGGCCAACTGTATGAGATTCAACAAGGCCAAGTACCGGGTCCTGCACTTGGGCCACAACAACCCCATGCAGCGCTACAGGCTTGGGGAAGAGTGGCTGGAAAGCTGCCCAGCAGAGAAGGACCTGGGGGTGCTGGTCGACAGCCGGCTGAACATGAGCCGGCAGTGTGCCCAGGTGGCCAAAAAGGCCAATGGCATCCTGGCCTGTATCAGAAACAGTGTGGCCAGCAGGAGTAGGGAAGTGATTGTGCCCCTGTACTCGGCACTGGTGAGGCCGCACCTCGAATACTGTGTTCAGTTTTGGGCCCCTTGCTACAAGAAGGACATTGAGGTGCTGGAGCGTGTCCAGAGAAGGGCAACGAGGCTGGTGAGGGGTCTGGAGAACAAGTCTTCTGAGGAGCGGCTGAGGGAACTGGGGTTGTTTAGCCTGGAGAAGAGGAGGCTGAGGGGAGACCTCATCGCTCTCTACAACTACCTGAAAGGAGGTTGTAGCGAGGTGGGTGTTGGTCTCTTCTCCCGAGTAACTAGCGATAGGACAAGAGGAAATGGCCTCAAGTTGCACCAGGGGAGGTTTAGATTGGACGTGAGGAAAAATGTCTTTACTGAAAGAGTGGTTAAACATTGGACCAGGCTGCCCAGGGAAGTGGTTGAGTCACCATCCCCGGAAGTATTTAAAAGACGTGTAGATGAGGCGCTTAGGGACATGGTTTAGTGGGCATGGTGGTGTTGGTTGACGGTTGGACTTGATGATCTTAGAGGTCTTTTCCAACCTTAATGATTCTATGATAATTTTTCCCTATTATATTATATTGTTCTGAATTGCTTTTATACCATTTCTCCACTAGGCTGCAAAAGAGTTATGGGGAAGAGAAGCATGGTTCTCCTGCCTATTGGCACATGTGTTTCTTGCTAGCTAGCACATGGAAGAATATATTGAAGTGATCCAACGTGGCTAGAAGAATTTATCTGTTTGATTTCACTTGTCTGTGGCATTAGTTGTCATCATCTCTATTACCACCTTTCTCTTCTGATTTTACAGAGGGAATTTCTTGCCCACATTCCTTTGACTGCTTTGAATCTGTCTCCCACAGTGTACCTTTCAGAAGTTGGAGAAATAATCTACTGTGAGTAGGACTTCCTGTAAGTAGAAGCAAATTGGTCTCTTCTGACGTAGTCCATGAGTCAAATATGGAATTCCTGATCCTCTGTCTGGCTCAGAGCAGGTACTGATCATTACAGTATCTGCAAGCTTCACTCTTCCTTGTGTGCTCTCCATGAGCCTGCTTCTATAGGCACGTGTGACAGATGCCAGCACTTCAGGCTTCTGAAATTTCTGTCTGATCCTATGGAAACAATTTAGCCAACTGGCATACACAGCTTATCTCTGGTTTAGCGTGTGGGAAACCTTTTTTGACCATCTTGTTTTGAGACCTGGCAAAAACCAGAGTAAGAACTGTTCCTTCTAGTTACACTCATAAAACTGGTCAGTGCATTGCTGGATTTCCTGGAGCCTTCCGTCAAAGCTGTAAAGCTGTTCATGGTGACAGATTGTGCCTCCTGTTCCACAGATCTATCTGTGCTGTAGTAAAGTGATGCTCTACACTACTAACCCCGAATGACATTCCCAAGTAGTCTTGTCTTCCCCCCATATCACTGAATTCTCAATAGCATGTGCTTTTATTACTTGGTATACTTAGCAATGGCTTCCTCACAGTGTGGTCTAAGGCTTGTTTTCAGCCTGCTTGTGCCTGGAGGCAAGCCTAGGAGTGTCATTCCAATGATGCGGGCAATGACCTTTTCTGTGTGGATGTATTCCCCTCCTGCACATGTCAATGTTCTACAGGGAAATGCAAGGACCCTCAGGCTTTGTGTTAGTGCAGTTTCTAACACTCTGACAGACTGCTATTCAATGTAATTCTGGCTTCTCTGCAGCCAGAATTGTCACACTTAAGGACCTGGCTCCTAACCTGTAATTTTTTCATTCTCTAAAACATGAGTGCTTTGATCTGACTGTTCCTCTCCGCATAATTCTTTCTATCTATCACAAAATTTCTCTCTCTATCACGGAAAACTGCTGCAGCTTGAGCTGATGATCTTAAAAATTATTTCTCCTAAGTCAAAAATACCATAAAGAAAAAAAAAGTCTGTTTTTCTGTATCCTTATTCTGTTTATGTTGGAATATTTCATGGGTATGGCAGTCTTCGTGGGGATTCCAACTGAATGATGGCTACTAAAAGATGAATCAGAGGCTGGCAAGGGGCAGGATAGTCCTTTATACAGACGTGTAAAAACACAATCGGTGAATTGTTATTTCTTGGACAAATCAAGTAATACATTCTTAACATTGACAACGTTTTCAATGCTTTGATGTTTTTGAATTGGTAGGTTTCGAGAATCCTTGGTAGGTTTTCTTACTACTATTAAAGTCCTGATCTTCTGTGGTGGGTGTAAAAATTGCCTTTTCTTTGGAGATTTACCAATTTCTTCTTCAGTGACTCAAGCCAGACAGCTGTAACTGCAGTAACAGCAATTTTCAAGCAGGAATAAGGGAAGTCCATTCTTAACCTCAATTCTGGTTGTACATGTCAATTTCCTTTAATAACATTTTATGTATATATTTCTAACTGTTTATACTTTCCCAACAAAGCAAACATTTTTATTAACTTAGCTGAACACATAATTCTCTTCAAAAACTCCTTTGTTAAAATGTAACGAGTTTCTTAAAAGACTATTGAATATTTTGTGCATATCTATAATAGACTGAACTGAAGACTTCATGAGTTCATTAAGTTGTGGACCTATCTGATCAGCTTTCACCACGCAAGAGTTACTGGTAGGTTTGATTTATATCATGGAAGTTTGAAACCGAAGTTTTCACAATGTCAGAGACCATGGACAAACTTAATTCCATTAGCCTGTGTCATCCTTGTATTATGATAATTAGGCACCTCTGGAAGACAGAGAAGCATAAGCACTGCTTTGCTCTGAACTCTAGTACCAAATTTTGTGCTGCCTTTTGATAATCTGGCTTTAATATTTGCTTTTAGGCCTTTTATTCCTATTTTATTAGTTGTCTACTTATTCTCTGCTTCCTCACTGAGACCAAGCCTCTAGCATTTTCTCTTGACATATGTAGTATATACTGAAGATCATGTTGTTTCTACAGTATTGTAGGCTTGGTGACGTTTATTCAACATGTCAGTCCTTCTTTTCCCTTTTCCAGCAAATTGCACCAGGAATGGTATGTACCCTTCGGGTTTTCAGTTTTCTGAGACAGGACAGTGCAACCTCTGTACAACATGTATTACTGCTTTCATATAGCAATTTACACACACAAATCCACCTCCCCTTGTTCCCAGAGGTGCCATATTAAAGCTTCTCTTCTTAACAAGATAAACAGATTTGGCTTTTCCTCCCCTAGATTCTGTCTAGCTCAAGTGCTTTGTATAAAGGAGGGGAACAGACTCAAACCGCAGGCTGAATTAGGATGAGCTGATTACTGGCCTACAGCTGTCTATTTTTCCATGTACCTGCTGGCATGGGAACTGATGCCTCTGTACCCTTCCCCCAAAGACTGCAGATAGAGGAGGATGGGCCTTGCCTACACCTATCTATTCATAAAACCAAAGATGTATGTAGCTAGTCAAAAAGCATGAAAGATTTAACCCAGGAAAAGGGCAGTTGCTGTCCCAACATTTCTGTGCACCCTGAGTACTGTCTTCTTCAGTCGTTCAGTCTCCTGTCTGCCACGCTGTCACTCTTTCAAGAGGGCTTTGGTTCATTTTTTGTAGCAAAATGACACCAAATATAGAAAGACATTATGTTTTCCTTTAGAAATAACAGCATATATTTAGCACAGTATCTTTGTCTATCCCCATCTTAATTTTGAAAAAAGAGAACAACCCTCCCTCCCCTTCTCAGACATTAGGATGAAACCAGCTCTTAGAAACAATCCATTCTTTCTCCTTGAAACCTGCCCAGGGAAATAGTAGTAGCTGATATCAAAATGTATTTCCACTGCTACTTTGAGCAGCATTTTTGTAATTGGAGATGTAAGGGGTCTATGCTATGTATGCACAGCAAGCAGATATTTATTGAGTACTGTAATGTTTTAAATACCTCACCTCCTTTTCAGGGCTCCAGCACTGGTTGTCATGGAAACAGAGCTGAGAACCAGAAACTGGCAGCTGAAATTGCCTCATCTGCTAGTGGCTGTGTCCATGTCTAGTCCTGCTTCCATGGAAACACATGTCAGAGCAGCAAACGCAAGGTAACGGTTTCCAAAAGCTGCCTTAAAAATAACCCTGAGCTTACTGTTATTTTGTTTGTGATCCTCTCCCCACCAGGCCTGTTTGAGTAGAGTTCTTGAAGTCTCCAGTATTTACAAGTTTAAAATAGCTAAAGAGAAAAAAAGGCATAAAACCAAAGGTATCTGTCCTCTTTGATTTCCTTTATGGGCATAATATGTTTTTGGGAGACAAACTGCTTAACAGACCTTGGCCTGCATAGTTACATTAGCAACTGTCTGTCAGAATTATCTTTGACTAATTAGGTGTCCTTTCTTATTGTTGTTGTTTATGCTGAGCATTTTAGAAGCTGAGGAATGATTGGCATGGTTTAGTTAGTTAACTAGGCCTCATTACTTCTCTATTACTACCCTGCCACAACACCTGAACCAGAATCCCTCACAAAAAAAAGATCAGATTCAGGTAACGTTTTTAGTTTTCAAAAGAACTAACTGCAGAAAAGCCCACATAATTTTCTATGCATTTTCCCCCCTTTTTTCTCAAAAATTGTAATCTACCCTCTTTAAAAATTTCTAGACTTTTCAGCTGGCTCGAGCTCTTCTGCTTTGCAGCAGACTTCATATATTTAGAAGTCAGAAGGCTGACAGTGGCTTTCTGAGAAAAGATGCTCAGTTTTGAAAAGGTTGAATGGGTTGCTGCATGTTTAGTTCAAATACCTGTTACCCTGTTGACCTTCTTTCCCAGGTATAATGTTCTGTTTCAGACAGGTGAGGGGCCATTTTTTATCCCCCACTGTCCCAGCAAATCTTCTGTTTGTTGTGATTCTAGATGGCTGGAGAAAGGCTAGCAGAATATTAAATTATACTTGAACGGAGTAAATTTGTCAGCGTTGCTTTGCTGACATCAGTATCTTGTAAGACATAACGTGCTCCAGAATTCAGGTGCTTCTTCTAACTTGCCATTAATCCTGAGGAAATGTTTGTGTCTCAGTAGCCCTTGCTGAAAAAAGAATATCAATAGATAGTCTTTGTTAAAAAAAAAAAAAAAAGATCCAGCTGAGATAGTGGAATAAGTAGCTGTGTATCAGGGCTTGAGATTTTTGTATAAGTTCCATGCTTTGTGTGGTAGCAAAGACATCACATCCTGAAGCATGCATGTCAACTACTAAAAACAAAACCCCGTTTGAAATGTCCAGTCATTTTATCCTAAAGCTTTCTGTGAAAAGTCACTATCTAAAATTTCTTAGAGGAATACAGTCTACCACTGATTCATGCTTTGACTTAATACCTCTCTCCCTATCCATCTGGTAGGTCTCAGATGAATTGCTGAATGTTTTGAAGCAGAGAATATAGAAAAGAAAGCTCTTTGCCTGCAGATTCCTCTAGGGCTTCCTGACCCACCAGAGAAGAGCACAGCATAATTCTGCTTTGGGTTTAGAGACGGCCAGAATGACCTCAGATGTGTAGGCGATCAGACAGGTGTTAACTGTATGGGCACTATGTTCTGTGCGTTCCACCACTGCTTAATTTTCACCCTCTTTTTTCTTTTTAGCTGAAACAGATGTTACTATTATTCTGAAATTTTGAAAATGAAGCTCTGGCCCCATAAGCTGTAAACAAACTGCATTTAAAAAAAAAGAGAAAAATTCAGGACCATAATTAATGGAATCTCTTTTTCTCTTTCTTTTTTTCTATTTGATTTGGTTCTTGTTCCATATCAGCAGTTTTATTTCATCTGGTCGTTAAAATTACTGAGAACTGTCATTTCTATCTCCATTCTTCTATTTTTCAGATGACTTTTATTGTATTTTTATTTTATTTATCTATTTATTTATTAAATTCTTTAAAGAAATGTTAAAAATGGGTCTGTGCCCTAAACAGCTAAATAATATATAGAAAATGAAATGTTTGTGCTGTTTAAGATAACTGTGATAATATTAACAATATCATCTTTATAACATATTTGACCCAGAGCTCATATATCACTTTTATTATACTATCTACCAGTTATTGGCATTTTTCACTAAACTTACTTTACTCAGTATTTAGAACTTGCCTTATTTCTACTTCTATTACTGTAAATTAGCTTTTTTATGTCTTACCTTTTCTTTCAGTATATTTAAGCCATGTCTGCTTATAACTTTATGCTTTTAACCTCTTTTTGTAATCAAACAAACCTTATGCAATTTCTGTGCACACCTCTGTGTGTGTGTGTTCAGTAACTTTTTAACCCACTAAAAGGGAGAATAAAACACTTTTACAAGGACAACATAAAACCATGTTGAACTTTAGTAGGAGATTTGTAATAAAACTGTATGTGCCTACTTCTCTGTTTTTCCTTTCCCTCTTGCATTTTCCTAAAATTCAGTTAAAGTCTTTCTCCATCATGCTTGTCACATGCTGTGATCGTTCTCACGCATCTGAGGGATTCCTTTCATGCTTAAAGTTATACATATAAGACCCATGAAAATCAGATTCCTTGGATACAGCCCCTGAGTTTTGTGCCATTCCATGTGCAACAGTTGAGCCCCTGAGTTTTGTGCCATTCCATGTGCAACACTTGGGCAAATTCTTCAATGACCTAATTTGTAAGTCTGCATCTAAACTCAAATTTCAATGTATGTATTGAAAAGAGAGAGGAAAAACACTGGAAAAATGGGATGCAGAATAATGTGCTCACAAGATACTAAGTGCTTGCTCAAACTGAGAAGGAGGTTGCTCAAGGATGTCAGATGAATGCTGTCTGTGTAAAAAAATGAGGGCTAGGTGTGTATTGATACCAGTAGTGAAAGGGAGTTTTCCAAGCATGAGGTGCTGGAGCTCCTGGGAAGTTGTTGAATATGTAATGCAAGTTAGATAATGCACAGGACAGGTCTTAATACAAAGTGCTAGTTAGTTTGGAAATGAGATCAGAAAAGGTATCAGTCTCTTGCTTTTTTGTGTGCTTCCTTCCACTGACTCTTTTTGCTCAAGCTGTAATTTCTTAGAAGCTCCTCCCAAACACATCATTTTATGAGGTGCTTAGTTGCAGAAGTCCTCTTCACCTGTCTTCACAAGTCCTGTTCTGTGCTCAGGCAACAAATGATGCTGGTCTATTGAAATTGCCCAGTTAGAAAGCTTTAAAATACAATGATATATTTTCAGATTTGGAGGTCCCTGTTTACCTCCTTTGAGGAAGACAAAAAAGCAGGTTATCATACAGATGACATTTCTTGAAGCGGCTGGGAAATGGATAAGAAAATTGTAGCTCAACCTCTCTTCCAGCTTTTTCAAGAACAAGTAAATCAGTGCATTTCTCCATACTCAGAGAAAGTTCCTATCTCACAGACAACCTTGGGATAAAGTGAGTATAAACACGATAATAGAAGTGGAAGGACTTGAGAGAGAGGCTGATATAATGCAGTTCAGTTAACAAAACACGTACCAGTTTAAATCTACCCTATGTTGGTTCCCTCAGTCAAAGTATCTGTGTGCGTGTCAAAGACTGATGACCAGATCAGTCTGTCTGCCTAGTAGAGGCTTAGATTTTGAATAGATTCCCAACCATATAGAAGTTCTCCAAATACTGTCATAGTTAAACCAAAATACTTTCAGATGTGAAGAGAGAAATTTGGAATACTCTCCCAGTAGGAGACTGGTCAGACACTTGTTTCTATTTTTATAAAAATAATAGTGGTTTTTTCCTTATGGAAACATGCAGCGTCTCAACTGCGTGATCTTGACAGTTTTCATCTGTATTTTTCATTTTATTGAAATGAAGATGCAGCTTTCTTAAGCTAAGTGTTGAGAAGTGCTTGATGCTAATGGGCCTGACAGAATCCGGCTCAACATGTCAATACAATTGTCATTGGGAAAGTTAGTTGAATACTTTTTTTTTAAAAGAAAAATATTATCATATCAGTTTTAATTTTTCAGTGTGAATACAGCAATAAGTAATCAAGCCACCTGCATGTATTGGAAGCCCATTTCAAGATCTTCCTGTAGAAATTTCATTCCCTATTCAGACTTTGATACTGCTGATTTTTCTGACTGCACATCTTTGCAGTTGAAGATACTTCTTCCAAAACCAAAACATCACCAAAGGAATTTCTTGCCTTTTATTACTTAATTACATTGAAATTAATATAGAGAAACTGGATATTGCATGAATGATAATAGCAATCAAAGTAGGATGCTATTAGGGAAGTTTCTCAGTGCTATTTATCCTGCTTCAAGCCATCTGGAGGCATCTGAATGTGCCATTGGAATAATTAAGAAATATCAAGAACAAAATGGTTTTAAATGAATTTTAATGACAAAACTAATCAGGGGATCATTCCCATAACACACAACAGTCGCTGCATGTTACTAATGTGTCACAACTGAGATCACTTTTGAAGGATAAATGGCATATTTTGCAAATTCATCTCTCAGCAGTATCTTTCCGGATTTTTATTTCTATTTTCGATTCTAGAAAATGTTTTTTTGTGATGAGTGTGTCTGAAGTGCATGTCATATTTGTTTTAGCAGTAACTCTTTGATATCTTTAAAATAAAAAAGTTAAACCTCATTCTCTTCCACTAGGGGGTGGAAATTCAAGCTCCCATGCTTTTAGGCCGTTACCTCAAAGCATGTTTGTCTTCCAATAATCGCATATGTGCCCTGTTTCTGTAAAATATATGTAACCTGAGTCCATTGGACTACACACTTAAATTGGAAATAGAATAATGCACATGAGCAGTTTACTGAACACATGAAAAGCTATCTTATACATTTGTTTATGACTTACTAATTACTTTTTATAGCTGATGTTACAAGGATTTTACAGAGAAAACATGTACTCCCTAATCTTACTGTGGCTTGAAACCTGACTGTGGCTTGAAAGCCATGTTTAAGATCAACCTACTCATCTGTTTGACTCTAATAATGAACCACTTACTTAAACAGCTTTTCACCTTATCTTACACATTAATAAACTATTTAGAAATGTATCATTGATGTAAAATTTGATCATCTTACAATTATTCAGTTGCCATCAAATTCAGTTTGTGTTAAAGTTCAGTGATAATTTGCATTTCAGGAAAGTGTGATTGTGTTTATTAATAATTTTATGTTTATTTCATAAGCAATCAACCTTTAAAACAAGTGGTTTTTTTGAAATATGATCTTTTATTCTTGCATCTCAGATCTATCTATCAAATATTACTTCTCCTTTTAAGTCACTAGACAAGCATAATATATATCTATGGAAAAAATACACTATCCCTGAGGAAAGCTGAAATGTAAAAAATGCCTGTCAAAAAGGAATTTATATCCCTGAAAGAAGAAATTAAAATCATTTTTTTCAACAGAAACTGAAAATTTTTGGTGTGTTTCATATATCAGACAGCTAGGGCATAATAATTTGTAATACAATTCTGTAATCTCATTGCATTTAGTATTGAAGTCTGTCAGACTTCTTATATGCTCATCAGAGAAGGCCAAAATAAAATATAAAAAACCCCCTCACTTACCACCCACCATAATTTTTTCTTCAAATGTCATTGCAATATCTCTACTTTTATGAAACATGGTTAATCTACCACAGTTATTAGTAAATTAAACTTTCAAAGTTAAGCTATTTCATAGAGCTACCTCCTCTTCTCAGAAATACAATATTAAAAAGAACAGAAAACTCTTTACTTAAACTGAATGTTACAGTAACAACTGTATGTCCTTAAATGGCATGCAGTGTCCTCTGCCATCACTGAAATTTGGGAAAGGTGAATCCAAATTAGATTAGATGCTGAAAAGGACCATGACAGTGATATGAGAAATCATATTCTATGAGAAACTATTCTGCAAGAAGAGTTTTAAGATGTCTACATGGAGAAAATTAATGTATTGTTGATTTTTTCAAGCTGGCAGAGATTCCAAGGATAAGCTCATACAGAATGGCTTAACATTTACCAGCGTATACTCAGAAACAGGTACTAGTCTAATGGTGCTGCACCAAAATGCGGGGCTATTAGCTCTGATATAGTGCTGTGAAAATGGAGACACACAGCCTCCAAAACTGATTTGGTTGGTGTCCATGTGGCTTTCTGGAGACCTTGCTGCCCGCATAGTCAGTTTCAGGGCTTATTATACCTGCAGCAGCCACAGGTGTACATATGTCCTAAAATCCAAGTTTGATTTATCTTGTGTAACACAATTAAAGCCGGCATTTACTCTAAAAAAATGAGGAAGACAAACGCTATAGTAACACCATTTAAAATGAAACACAACTTTTATGCAGAGCAAAAAAATGGGTATCAAGCTGTCTGTATACTAATTTATACTGGAAATTAGAAGAAAATATGTGAAGATCAAAGCAGAAAGATTTTGAAATGGTTCTCTGATCAAAGGAGTGGATAGAAGCAACCTGACTAGTTCTTGAAGCAAAAGCTGAGGTGTTTACAGTTGGGATGACATGGCAAGGCTGTTTGTAATCACCAGTGTGCCTCTTCCTGTGTCTGTGTCCCCATGCTGTCACCATTGTAAGCACCTCAGGAGAAGTGAAAGAACATAAATAAAAAATCTAGTGGTAAATTAGACATAAACTTTGTTTTACGTCTTGGTAAATGACCAAAAAAACCCACTATCTATTGAAAAAGTAGAAGCAAAGATCAACAAATCTGAAACAAGGACTCAAATAATTCTCTTTATCTATGAAAATGCATTATATTCCATTCTCCATAGGAGATCAAATACAAAATAGAAACCCAGTTCTACTTGGGAAACCTAAGAAAGTTTTATTAAGAAATAGTGATGCTATATGATACTTTCCTTTTTCTCAAAAACCTATGAATAATTTATTCTTAATCCTGAGAATGTTCATGTTTTAATCTCTTTTTTTTTCAATTAAAAAGAAAAAAGTAAAAAATAAACAGAGTAAGTGGAAGGGGAGGGGAGGGGAGGGGAGGGGAGGGGAGGGGAGGGGAGGGGAGGGGAGGCAAGGCAAGAGGTTTCAAGAAGCATGACCCCTTGGTCTTTCCTGGCTTGATGGAGGTCAGTGGGGAAACAGTTTCCCTTGACCTTGCTAGGGATAGAATTTAATCTCTACACATCCTATCAGTGAATACTGCAACCTTGATTCTTTGGTGTGGATGGAGACATAAACTCTGTGTCTTGAACTCACTGGTCAGGAGTAAGAGAAGTGAAACACCATCATCAGGCAACTGCTGTATAAACACCAGTGTCAGTTCAAGAAACGAGTGGCATTCAGCTGTTTGTTGCTGTCCCTTTTTTGGATATGTGAAACAATCTTCATAGAAAATCCAGATCAAGCTGAGTGAACTGGTTGAAAGACACACACAAAGCATGCCAGTGTCAGCTCGGTCTCAGATGTGACTGTCAACAGAAAACTGGTGAGAAATGTATGGGACAGCAACACCTTAATCCACTTTAACAGCAGCAACCATTGCCTGTGGTCTGATTCTTCTGTGTGGTTAGATGGGTGCCAGGGAAGATCTAGGTCCAACTACTTCTGCCATATTTAATTTCTGGGTACTTTAACACTTTTTGACTGAAGAGTATAGCAACCTGAATGGAAGAATTGCTACTTTAATGACAAGAAGACTACCGAACATTTTATGAAAAATTAAAAAGGTGAAAGGAGTACTGTATAATTTATAGATGTACTTCAAAAATGCATTTTCTTGAAGAAAACCCATGTAAGTATCTACTATTCAGACATATCTTTGTCAACACAGCAAACATTAAGCTATTTCATATAAAGGAAAAGGTTGCCTCAGTGTATTATCAGGTCAGATATATTGGAGAGCAAGTAGCCACGATTCAGTTTTTACAAACATGATGCTGCTTATGGAGTAATCAATCTGGATAAGCTATGGTAAAATGAGAATGCATTTAAGCAGAAAATAAAACATCTTTTTTCATTTATTTTGTTCGGGGGTTTTTAATGGAAAAGAAAGCAACTATCCTTTAATTTTACTGTACCAAGAGACTTGCATTGGTAGCCTTGAGAGAATTCTGTGTAGAAGATATATACCACCATAAAAATGTTAATTTATCCCTCACAAAAACCACAAAAAATTGCTGTTCCTTTTCATTTTTCAAATGTATGAATTCTTTACAGCTATTCCTACAAATGGTTCATGAGAGGAATTATTGTCCCATTGCTAGCTTGCAAGCATTTATTTTGACTACTCAAAATTGTAATTATTTTATTAACTTCTGTGCCTTTGATTGGAGAAATCTCAAAAATAAGAGCAATTTTCAGTAATGGAAAAATAACCTATTTTTTACTGAACTAAGGTGTACTTAATCAAATTTTCTATGAACATTCTTTCCAGTCACCCTTGTAGGGAGCTTTCCTGTAAAATGCTAAAGCAAAAAAATTGGAATGCCAAACTCATTTAAAAATACCCATATATGTCCTGCCAACCTGCACCTGGGAAGAAAAGATCCAGTTGCTTATGAACTACTCAAATGCAGAATAGCTCATGTGACTTTACAGGAACAAACATCCTGGAGTTGAGATATATGCTATTCTTTTTTGCTTAAACAAGCCTTCTACCCATCAATAATCTATTCAGTTGTAGTGAGCCTGGCTACTTCTTAGTTTTCTACTACTTAGTTTTTTACTACTACTTAGTTTTCTTCATAGCAGCTCATATGGTGCTGTGTTTTAGATTTTTGGCCAAAACAGTGCTGATAACACACTAATGTTCTAGCTTTGGCTGAACAGTGTTTGCACAGCATCAAGACCCTCACTCTGCCTCCCCAGCGAATAGGTTAGGGGGTGCACAAGAGGCTGTGAGGGGACCCAACCGGGCAGATGATTCGAACTAACCAAAGAGATATTCCATACCATATAATGTCATGCTCAGCAATAGAAGGGAAAAGAGGGGGTTACCCAACTTTTGCTCAGGAACTGGCTACCCATGGGAGGTGGCGAATTATTGCCTTTGCATCACTTGTTTTGTTTTGTTTTCTTCTCTTTTCTTCCACTTATCCTTCACTTATTAAACAATTTTTTTTTGGTCCATTAGTTTTATAATGACCCCCAAGTTTTCTTGGTTTTATTCTTCCTTTCCTCTTCCCCTGTCCCACTGGGGGTGGGGGAGGAAAGTGAGCAAGCAACTGTGTGGTGTTTATCTGCCCACCGGGGTTAACCCACAACATCAGTGTTTTCATCAGACACTTTTTCTTGTTCTGGATGAATAACTTAAATTCCATGCCCACTTAAATTCTTGTCTAGAATGAGTGTTCCCAGATACACTGGACAGATCAGAGTACACAGGATGTTGCTGATCAGGTCTTCTGGGGACAAGTCAGATTCACTGCACATGAACTACATAGTAGATGGTGCGTGTGTGTGTATATACCTCTCCCTCTACCTAAAGTTTTCAACAAGAACTGGCTTATAGCCATTTCTGTTTGTTAACAACAGGACAGCTTTCAAGCAAAATTTTGCCAAGAAAAGTAAACTTAAAAAGCACATATTCTCATCTGTCAGAGCACTTTCCTCCCTGTGCTTAAGCAGCAATGACTGTTTCTTTCAGTGATTCCCCACCCCCCACCCCCACCCCGTGCTTATTCATATATTTTCCTTTGGGAAAAACATGGTCACACTGGAGCTGCGAGACAAAATATTCTCAGAGGATCTTCTAAACCAGATTCTAACAGAAGTATGACTAACTCAGTGTCACCACCATCAGAGACTTCTGCAAGACATGTTTTCTGGGGAAGGAAAAAAAACCCCTAGAAAACAGTCTCTTCCAATCATAAATACAAAAGGGAAGAAAGGATGGGAGGAGGGCAATCTTATTCTACCAAAACTAGACAAACTGATATAAAAACCTACTAAAAAATTTGGAAAAGCCAGAAGAATCTTGAAACCCATAAGGAACTCATTCCCACCTAATTCGTTTGGGAAGCATCTGGGAAACATTTGGGAAAGGTTGCAGAAATTATCTAATTTAGCTCAAACAGAAAAACATTCTGTAACTTACCATTACGTAACAATAGTCTGCTCCTGAAAAAGACTTTGAGAAAAGTCATTCTTTAGGATATATTCCCAGAGATTCAGAGTTGCCTGGGAAACTAGCTACCATGTGTGGTTCTTCTCTTTTCTGAGCAAATGTTGAGTCACATGGATTTTCCATGTGTCAGGTTTAGCTACTGACTTTTTAAAAGCAGAGTGTATCTGCTCAGCAGAGCTGGATCCTACGGGCCTTTACAGTCAGCTTTGCATCTGTGGGACTTACTCTCTTTCAATATCTATTTGATGATGCTTGCACAAATATTCAGAATTGTCTTAGATAAACACTTAGGACTAGAGAATTTTTCATTAGTGTTTTGATGATTGCTTTCCATTCTCAATAGATTTGTTCTGTTATCTGTGATATCTGTGCTAATATCTCATAAAAATCTATGCAAGCATTGATTGCTAAGAGCCTAGAAACCCACAAATTCAAGAGAAACTGCTTGAGATTGAAATGCAAAAAGATCTTTTTTTAGACTGAGCTCTTTTCTTGGCCTATTGACCCTTTTGGGACTGAGCACCAAATTTCATTTTGTGTCTGAACTAAATTAGAAAAAATGTTACCTCTTCCACAGAAAAAGCCATATTAAAGTTTCTACACACTTCTCTTAAATAACTTGCAGATGAGTCAGGCAGCTACTGTGAAAGTTTCGCTTTTTTGACTGTTACCTTTATTTCTGGATTGCGTTCCTGAAAACAAGACAGCAGTAACTTGCCAAGTGATGGTTGTTCACTGGCTCAGCAAAGGGTTTCATGTGCGTACCGCACGCCACTACAACATGTTTCATCAAATGCTGGGAAAAAGCTCGCATGGAGCAGACATCTGCACAGCGACAGCACACACCTTGTGAGATACCAGTATCCTAAATTTGTACCTGGAATCTAAGTGGGATACTGCAAGGTATCTAATACCTTATTATGTTTGTGTTTAGATATCTGAATCATCCTCTAGATATTTAAGCTTATAGTCAACTTCTAATGATACCAGATACCTACTACTTTCTAGGATTCTACCTATAACAACAGGAACTGTGCTTAAGACAGAAATCTTCTTCCCATTTGAAAACAGCTTCTGAAAAAAAAATCACAGAAAAAGCAAGACATTCATATCAAGGCACATGAAACTGCATCAATTGCATGGTTTCTATTTCTTTCTTTCAAGAAACAACATTAGCTAAGTCATAGTCCCCATCCAAATCAAAAGCAACATCGTTTCTCCTGCATGTGTTTGAAGGTGATTCAGTTTGACAAGTCATAACTAACAAAAGTAACTGGTGTTTAAAAAAGAAATTAACACGAAGAAATCTAATTGCAGAGGTAAAAAGATCATTGTGATTTGTGTAAAAAAAAAAAAAAACATTCAGCCTCTTATATCACTGTTCCAGTTCCTCCTATAGCAGTGGTAAAATAATAATGTATTTATCACTGCTACTAATAGCCACTGTTGTGCCTATTATTGTTATCACATTCTAGCCCTTATCTGAATAAACTTACAAACGTCACCAGTGAGAAATGCAATGGTACTGCAGAGCTTTAGTGCCAGCTGTACTGGAACTTTTACAAGTGATGGTGAAACATTTAGTCAATTTGGTGAAAGACTAATAATCACAAACTGTAAGTACTGAGAAGTTTCACCAAAAAGGCTTTAAACATACCTGAGCAATTATCTTCTCTTCACTGTAAGCATCTGTTCACTTTCCCTGCTAATGTAATGTATCCAAGGAAATCATATACTCTTAAATTGATACTACACTTAAGGCTTACAAATAAATGAAAAGATAAGCAGTATTTGTCAGCACTTGTCTTCTCTGCTAAATCATTGGGTGTCAGGCTGTAAACTGGGATGAAATTTCAGAAATGGATTGTAACCCGTCAAAAAGAATGTTCATTATATAAAAGAAGAGATTATAATTATTTAGCTACAGTGGCATCAATATTCTAGTATAAATGCAGTGCACTATAAATATTATTACACTCTATTTGTGAGCAATAAAATACTGGGAATGCTGAGTTTACATTCTCACCTTGTGTTATGTCCCTGAAGTCTTAAGCCACAAGTCAGCAACGCACTTTGCTTCCTTATTCAGTTCAAGTTCACGGGGACTTAAATATGTGCAGAAATACTTTGTTCACTTACCTAAATCTCATTTTCAAATGTAGTGAAAATCAAGTTTAGATTTTAAGATTTTTGTAATGATTGCGAACAGTTGTAGAAAACAATGCAGTAGAACTTCACTATTGGCTAGCTATTGTTAGCTACCTACACCAAAAACAGCTTTCCTGTGGCTGTTATTTAGGTGCCTGATATACATACATAGAGACAAAGAGCACTTTTCAAGCCAGATGGCCAAATTCTTAGCAGCCAGAAAATCTTTTGGTTTTATTGTTTCCTTCAGATGATCTACGCTGATTACCTGACTTTATGCAGTATACCTGACTTCGAAAATTCTCTAATCAGAATTATCATTAGCTAGAGGAGTACAGAAATGTAGTTTGTTTAGGGTATTTGTTTTTTGTTTTGTTTTGTTTTGTTTTTAACTTAACAAGGCTTTCCCTTTCTTATGAGTTCTTCAACATCTATTTTAAGATGGAATGACTCACACTCTGGAGTTCCCATTTCTCACCCTGAGAAGCTGGGTGGCAGTTCAGAATAAACACTTCCAGATTACTACACATAGGTGAGATGAGTTCAGCCTGTCATAATTGAATGCATTCAGCAAAGTGGAGCCATGAAACTGTATAACAATGAGGGCTTCCAAAACTATCCGATGTTTCCAACCAAATCTTATTACAGTCAGGTACATAAACCATTATCCAAAACATGTCAACATTTTCTTTTGACCACAGAGACAGAAATCTGAGGTACTGTTGTCTGATGCAGTATGTCTATTTAGTAACATTTACTGGATCTCCTGTCAAAATGCTTGTCCAGTCTACCCTGAACACATGTAAATGTTCTGCCTCCAAAATTATCCTGGCAAACTGTCCCACAGGTCTGACACCCACAGTGTGAAGAAGCAGCTCTTGCCCGTTCTGAGCCTGGCTTCTGTCATCTTCATCTGATGGCACCTAGTTCTTGTAATAAAAGAAACAGTGAGCAGTCAATCCCTACCCACAGTCCATACATCACCTATGATTTTTGTCTTATTTCCTCCAAAGTAATTTCTTAGTCCTTCTAAGGAAGTTATTCCATATCATAATTTTTGACCTTCTGCAAACCTTTGCCAGCTTTCCTGTGTAATTTCTGAGGACACCAGAACTGCACACATTAACTGGGGTGTGCATGAACTGTGATTTTTTGTACAGTGGCATAATGACGCTCTTTTTTATTTCTTTATTCCTTTCCTTGTAATGTCAAATATATGATTCATTTTTCCACTCCTAGCAAGCTCTGAGCTGATATTTTTATCTGTCACAAACACAAAGACTTACTCTAATGCAACAGGCAGCACAGACCCTATCATTTTATGTGTGAAGGTAGGTTTGTTTTCCTCCACATGTATTACTTTGTATTTATCCCAAAAGAACTAACATTTTTTTTTTTATTATTTCATCTGCTGTTTTATTACTCAGTCATTTTTTCAAGATCAGGCTGCAATTCTTCACAGTCAGCCCTCATACTTACTGCCTTGACCTTTGAATTCCTTTATTGTGTGCAAACATGGTCACCTCACTGCTCACTACCTTTTCTAGGTCACTTATGAATATGCTGAACATTACAAGTCCCAATGTCTGTGGAATACCACTGGCAACTTTCCTGTATGTGAGTTATAATGATTTATTTCTACCTTCTTGCCTATCTTTTAACCATTTATTTAACCATGTTAGGACCTGCCTTTTCTGTTTAGTTTCCCCACAAGTGTTTTGCATGAGACCTTATGAAAAGCCCTTTGAAAGTCCAAGCAGAGTATACTGAGTATATTATCCTTATTCACAAGTGTTTTGAACTCTTAAAAGAACTCAAAGAGGATTGTAAGATAGGACTTCCCTTTGTGGAAATGTTGTGGTTTAACCTCAGTCGGCAACTGAGCACCACACAGCGGCTCAATCACTCCCCCCGCTCCCTGGTGGGATGGGGGAGAGAATTGGAAGAGTGAAAGTGAGAAACTCATGGGTTAAGATAAAAACAGTTGAATAATTGAAATAGAATAAAATCCTAATAAGAATAAGAATAAGAAAATAAGAATAAGAATATACAAAGCAAGTGATACACAAGGCAAATGCTCACCACCCGTTGACCAATGCCCAGCCAGTCCCCGAGCAGTGGCCCCCCCGGCCAGCTTTCCCCCATGTACTGAGCATGACGTCACATGGTATGGAATATCCCTTTGGCCAGTTGGGGTCAGCTGTCCTGGCTGTGCCCCCTCCCAGCTTCTTGTGCACCTCCAGCCTTCTCAGTCGGTAGAGCATGGGAAGCTGAAAAGTCCTTGACTAGTGTAAGCACTACTTAGCAACAACTAAAACATCAGTGTGTTATCAACATTGTTCTCATCCTAAATCCAAAACACAGCACTGTATCAGCTACTAGGAAGAAAATTAACTCTATCCCAACCTAAACGAGGACAGGAAATCATATTGATTCTTCTCAAGTAACTTCCATTTATTCAAGTCTCAGCTAATTCAGGGTCAACACACTTTTTATTAATTTGCCTGCAGGTTTACAGGTCTGTGTTCCCCTAGGTCTCCCTGAAATGTATCTTTTTAAGGACTGTAGCCACATTTCATAGAATCATTGAATCATTAAGGTTGGAAAAGACCTCTAAGATCATTGAGTCCAACCATCAACCCAACACCACCATGCCCACTAAACCATGTCCCTAAGCGCCTCATCTACTTGTCTTTTAAATACTTCCGGGGATGGTGACTCAACCACTTCCCTGGGCAGCCTCTTCCAATGTTTCACCACTCTTTCAGTAAAGAAATTTTTCCTCATGTCCAATCTAAACCTCCCCTGGTGCAACTTGAGGCCATTTCCTCTTGTCCTATTGCTAGTTATTTGGGAGAAGAGACTGACACCCACCTCACTACAACCTCCTTTCAGGTAGTTGTAGAGAGCGATGAGGTCTCCCCTCAGCCTCCTCTTCTCCAGGCTAAACAACCCCAGTTCCCTCAGCCGCTCCTCATAAGACTTGTTCTCCAGACCCCTCACCAGCCTCGTTGCCCTTCTCTGGACACGCTCCAGCACCTCAACGTCCTTCTTGTAGCAAGGGGCCCAAAACTGAACACAGTATTCGAGGTGCGGCCTCACCAGTGCTGAGTACAGGGGCACGATCACTTCCCTACTCCTGCTGGCCACACTATTTCTGATACAGGCCAGGATGCCATTGGCCTTCTTGGCCGCCTGGGCACACTGCTGGCTCATGTTCAGCCGGCTGTCGACCAACACCCCCAGGTCCTTTTCTGCTGGGCAGCTTTCCAGCCACTCTTCCCCAAGCCTGTAGCGCTGCATGGGGTTGTTGTGGCCGAAGTGCAGGACCCGGCACTTGGCCTTGTTGAATCTCATACAGTTGGCCTGGGCCCATCGATCCAGCCTGTCCAGGTCCCTCTGCAGAGCCTTCCTACCCTCGAGCAGATCAACACTCCCGCCCAGCTTGGTGTCGTCTGCAAACTTCCTGAGGGTGCACTCGATCCCCTCATGCAGATCATCGATAAAGATATTGAACAAGAACAGCCCCAGAACTGAGCCCTGGGGAACACCGCTTGTGACCGGCTGCCAACTGGATTTAACTCCATTCACCACAACTCTCTGGGCCCGGCCGTCCAGCCAGTTTTTGACCCAGCGCAGAGTCCACCTGTCTAAGCCATGAGCCACCAGCTTCTCTAGGAGAATGCTGTGGGAGACGGTGTCAAAGGCCTTACTGAAGTCCAGGTAGACCACATCCACAGCCTTTCCCTCATCCACTAGGCGGGTCACCTGGTCATAGAAGGAGATCAGGTTGGTCAAGCAGGACCTGCCTCTCATGAACCCGTGCTGGCTGGGCCTGATCCCCTGATTGTCCCGCTCATGCCTTGTGAGCGCCCTCAAGATGACCCGCTCCATAATCTTCCCCGGCACCAAGGTCAGGCTGACAGGCCTGTAGTTCCCCGGATCCTCCTTCCCGCCCTTCTTGTAGATGGGCGTCACATTGGCAAGCCTCCAGTCATCCGGGACCTCCCCCGTTAACCAGGACTGCTGATAAATGATGGAGAGTGGCTTGGCGAGCACCTCCGCCAGCTCCCTCAGCACTCTCGGGTGGATCCCATCCGGCCCCATAGACTTGTGAGCGTCCAGGTGGCATAGCAGGTCATTGACTGCTTCCTCTTGGATTACGGGGGGTTCATCCTGCTCGCCGTCCCTGTCTTCCAGCTCGGGGGGCTGAATACCCTGAGGATAACTGGTCTGCCTGTTAAAGACTGAGGCAAAGAAGGCATTAAGTACCTCAGCCTTTTCCTCATCCTCAGTGACAATGTTCCCCCCTGCCTCCAATAAAGGATGGAGATTCTCCTTGGCTCTCTTCTTGTCATTAATATATTTGTAAAAACATTTTTTGTTGTCTCTAACAGCATCGGCCAGATTGTGTTCTAGCTGGGCTTTTGCCTTTCTCATTTCCTCTCTGCATGACCTAACAAGGTCCCTGTACTCTTTTTGAGTCACCTGCCCCTTCTTCCACAAGTGGTAAACTCTCCTTTTTTTCCTGAGTCCCAGCAAGAGCTCCCCGTTCAGCCAGGCCGGTCGTCTTCCCCACCCGTTCTTCTTACGGCGTACAGGGACAGCCTGCTCCTGCGCCTTTAAGACTTCCTTCTTGAAGATCGTCCAGCCTTCCTGGACCCCTTTGCCCTTCAGGACTGTCTCCCAAGGGACTCTCTCAACCAGCGTCCTGAACAGGCCAAAGTCCGCCCTCCGGAAGTCCATGGTTGCGGTTTTGCTGCCCCCCCTCCTTACTTCACCAAGAATTGAGAATTCTACCATTTCATGGTCGCTAAGCCCAAGACGGCCTCCGACCACCACATCTCCCACCAGTCCTTCTCTGTTTGTAAACAGCAGGTCGAGCGAGGCACCTCTCCTGGTAGGCTCACTTACCAGCTGTGTCAGGAAGTTGTCTTCCACACACTCCAGGAACCTCCTAGACTGCTTCCTCTCTGCCGTGTTGTATTTCCAGTAGATGTCCGGGAAGTTGAAGTCCCCCACGAGAACAAGGGCTAGCGACTGCGAGACTTCTGCCAGCTGCTTGTAGAATGCTTCATCCGACCCTTCATCCTGGTTGGGTGGTCTATAACAGACTCCCAGCAGGATATCTGCCTTGTTGGCCTTCCCCCTCATCCTTACCCATAAACACTCAACCGTATCATCATCACAATTGTTGAGCTCTAGACAATTGAAACATTCCCTAACATACAGAGCCACCCCACCGCCTCTCCTTCCTTGCCTGTCCCTTCTGAAGAGTTTATAGCCATCCATTGCAGCACTCCAATCGTGAGAGTCACCCCACCATGTTTCTGTGATGGCGACTAAGTCATATCTCTCCCGCTGCACAATGGCTTCCAGCTCCTCCTGCTTGCCGCCCATGCTGCGTGCATTGGTGTAGATGCACTTGAGCTGGGCTATCGATTTCACCCCCAGCATTGGCATGCCACCCCTAGGCTCATCTCTAGTGAGCCTGGTTTTATCCCCTTCCCCCTTCAAACCTAGTTTAAAGCCCTCTCAATGAGCCCCGCCAATTCATGAGCGATGATCCTTTTCCCCCTGTGAGACAGCTGAAATCCATCTGTTGCCAGCAGGCCCAGTGCCGTGTAAACCTCCCCATGATCAAAAAAGCCAAAATTCCTCCGATGGCACCAGCCCCTGAGCCACGTGTTGATCAGGTGTGTTTTCCTGTTCCTTTCAGTATTCTTCCCTGCCACTGTGGGGATTGAGGAAAACACTACCTGTGCTCCTGATCCTGATCCATTTGCCATTCTCAAGTCTTCAGATACTGAGAGTTAGATGAGATACATGGTACCTCTATAGTTGTACTATTTCATCCTTGAGTACTGTTGGGACTTGTGGGTGAATACCATCCAACATTAGCCATTTGTTAGTTTTATTCTGCTTCTACTTACCATGATAATCTTCCACTGGTACCGTTACTTCAGTTTCAGGTTGATCCTTCATTAATCCCCATCTCCTAAACCCCCAAATTATTCTAGCATGGGAATCTCCCCAGGTTTGTCTACACTGAACACTGGTAAAAAAACTTTATTTATCTCCTCTGAAGTGGTGGTGTCCTCTCTGAATGTATTATCATCATTGTGCATGGCTCTGTCGTGGTTTAACCTCAGCCGGCAACTAAGCACCACGCAGCCGCTCGCTCACTCCCCCCCGGTGGGATGGGGGAGAGAATCGGAAGGGTAAAAGTGAGAAAACTCATGGGCTGAGATAAGGGCAGTTTAATAGGTAAAGCAAAAGCCACACACGCAAGCAAAGCAAAACAAGGAATTCATTCACTCCTTCCCATCGGCAGGCAGGTGTTCAGCCATCTCCAGGAAAGCAGGGCTCCATCACGCGTAACGGTTACTTGGGAAGACAAACGCCATCACTCCAAACGTCCCCCCCTTTCTTCTTCTTCCCCCAGCTTTATATACTGAGCATGACGTCACATGGTATGGAATATCCCTTTGGCCAGTTGGGGCCAGCTGTCCTGGCTGTGCCCCCTCCCAGCTTCTTGTGCACCTCCAGCCTTCTCAGTCAGTAGAGCATGGGAAGCTGGAAAGTCCTTGACTAGTGTAAACACTACCTAGCAACAACTAAAACATTGGTGTGTTATCAACATTGTTCTCACCCTAAATCCAAAACACAGCACTGTACCAGCTACTAGGAAGGAAATTAACTCTATCCCTGCTGAAACCAGGACAGGCTCCAAAGACTCTCTCAGGGCCTTTTTGCTCGTGTTGATTTTGATGGTTTAGATTAGATTACAGATTACATTAGATTCTGTACTTACCTAAGGAAAAAGCCACCCAAAAGTTGTCTAGCCATGGAAATTAGTTCTAATTTGAAAGTTGGTATCTGACAGTAATTCATTGCCATAGTGCAAAGCACAATCCCTTCAATAAGAAAACAAAAATCCTCTTTCCAAATAACTAGAAGGAAATAAATGCTCCAGAAACTGGAAGAGAAACTACCTTGTGAATTAACAACTATTTGAAGAAGTATTGTTTTAATCATGTGTTTTACAATTGCTTCACCTAACAGTGAAGCTTTTTTTAAAAATTCATTTTCCATAGGACAGGCTACTCAGATTAGTTTAAGAGCATTCTGATGTCTTTGACAAGAGAGAGGAAAAAAAAGATGTGTACCCAGGAAGAAAAAAAGGAGAAAAGTAAAGAAACACAGTGAATTTTACTAACTATTAAAAGAAAAAATGCTTTTCTTCTAAACTCAGCACAAAGTGTTTTTCAGTATCACCCTTGTACAACTGTGCATTGCATTTGGCAAGATATTACTGTCAATTTACATTCAGGACACACATCTTGTGTGTGCAAGATATAATCCTATGATGAATTATGAATCCAACTCTTTCCTTCAGGGTTTGTTTTTTGAATTTTTTTTTTTCTTGCTTTTAAATATTTATTGTAAATGGACTTGGAGAAAAGTGTAGAAATGTCAGCTATAATCTGCTTTTTGCATGCTAGGGAAGGAAGCCCTAGAATGCAAGTCATCTTTCATATCCCTCTTGCATCCTTCCTGCTGGCTTTTGGAGTGCCTTGGAGCTGACTGAGGAATTTTCTCACCCTCCCAATCATTTTGAGTCAACATGGTTTGCTCTTTTACATCCCTGTCATTTCATATGATTGCTAAGTAATGTAGTGGCACAAACTGGCAGCCTCGGGAACAGGAATGCTAGGACCAGTGCCAGAATTACCTCTGCTCCGTAATAGAATAATGTGCTATCAGCTACTCCACTTGGGAAGCTATAGCTGTCGCCTTAAAGTATTTTCTATTAGAACTTCCCCACTGTCTTTAAGTGAAAGTTCATCTTTTCCCTCAAGAAGCAGAAGTGATGAATCTTGATGTTCTGGCCTCAGAAAAAGGTGGAAAAAAGTGTCAAATAAAATTGAATAAGCAACATTGGTCTATGTTCTGAATTAATTCTTACCATTCTCTTAAGGCACTGCCTGTGTTTGACTGAGCGGATCAGGTTCTCTGACAGGGCGAAGCAGGCAAGTTCACTGACATTTCTGAAGCTCTGAATCTTTACAGTTGCTCTGAATTTGGTGTAGAACTAGTGCAGGTTTTCATTCTAGTAACTGGAGCTTTGGACCTTAGTAATTGGGACGACTTCAAGGAGGATGTCTTGCAGGCTGTTTCTTTCAGGAGCAAAAATAAGACATTTCCTTCATAAAATGCAGTTTGTTCACAAGTCTAGTTTCCTCAAGATCAGGAGAAATCTACAGTCAGAAGAAACTTTCTGGCTTATAATTAAAACCTCTGCCTAGTGAGTGCTTTGGACAAAAGTTTTATTTGTAGGTAGGAGTTTTGTGTGGGTTTTTTTTGTGGGTTTTTTTTTTAAGATTATGTTGATGGCTAAGGTTACGCTTTCTTGGCTTTATTACTCCGTGTGCTTCCCTGGAGTTTCTGTTGCTTCTTTGAGACACACAGCAGGAACTAAATCTACTCCTTGCACTGGTATTTCTTACTGAACCTCCTATGCACACTCTGTCTGAACCGTTTGGCAGTGAAAAATTGCTGGGATAAAAAACCACCTTGTTTATGAACACCTGCTATGGTAGCTCCTCAGTGCTTGCAGATCCACAATAATATTATGGAAATTATAGAATATAACTTTGTCATATACGTTGATTTTGCAAACATACCAACAAATAAAATGTATAATTGTTGGGGCATGGTCTCTCTCTTTTTCACTCAGAGGCCTAGGGATCATTACACAGCACCGCTTTGCCAAAAACCTGAACTGTTCCTTAAAACTGTCTGAGGAGAGTTCTAGGTACTTCAGCAAAGAGTTTTCCCAATCTGTAACCTCAGTAGCTGAGAAAAACACAGTTTGCTAACTCTGTTTTGGCTATGCCTTTAGGTATAGAGTGCAGAAATGCTTCTAAGTAAAAAGTACTTCTAATCCATGTTCTGTCTCGTATATATGGCACATTCAAGATGTCACTTTTCTCTTACAGAAGACAGAGAGAAAAATTATTACCAAATTCCCACCATTGTTTCATTTTTCTGCTCATGCCCGGCAGCGTGGCTTATTGTAAGCTCAATGCCCACAGTCACATTAACTGCTCACTTGCATCTCCCAGTTCAGATAAGCTTTTGGCCCTATCATCAGTAACGATGAGAGAAATGAGGAGGAGTGTATGTCGATGCACATACCTCACACAACAGAGAGAGCTCTTCCTGATCACTGCGAGTACAGTGGCCATATGGTGCATGCACTATTAATCAGGAATGTGGAGAACTCTGGTATGATCTGCAGAATTTACTGGTAGAAGAAAAACACAACAAACATGGAGATTCGCAGCCTAATTTTTACTGTCACTTTTCCAAGTAAAACTAGACTTGAGGTCTACAGGATACATGGACAGCTGAGTGCACTGCTTGACAGCTTCTGTGTGCATGAGGTTTAGATCCCTGAATTCATAACAGTCAGCCACCCAGCAGCTGCGTAACACTCTGTAGTCTTAACCTGGAGATGTGTGTGAGATGATGACAATAACATTAATAAAGGTGTTTAAAAAAAAATGTTCCTTCTGTTAAAAAGAAAAATAGAAGTGAAGTACTGCAAACAAGAAAATGGTTTTACATCTTTAAAGAGCTTTATTATACAAAAGTATTCATAAGCCAGCATGAATCATGACATGTAACAACTGAGTTTTGTAATAGGAGTCAAAATCAATTTAAGAAGCAAGACAAACATGAGCAAAAGACAAAGCCTTATGGAAAACATATGGATTTTTTATTTTACATGGCTGTACATCATGCTGCATTTTATGGCTGCCAGGGAAAACTCCCAAATGCTATGAGTGAGACAAAAGTAGTAATTTAAATTCAGGCTTTCAGAAAGTGTCTGAGAGATTCCCAGTAAGGAAATATACTGTGATGTTCCTCTCACATCACAGTAAAAAGGCTCAAAAGCTAAAAAAAGACGAATTCTTGCAAATTGGAAAGGTCAAGAATTTAAAATAAGAGATTGTAGAGGAACCAAAAGCTGAGGAAGGAAGCTCCAAACACAAACTCAGCTGTCTACACGCACCAACAGCCCTGGTAACTAACTATATCGCATTCCGCAAAATAAATTTCACAACCACTACTGAGTAGTTAGCTGAATAAATGAAAATAATTCTGCTGCAACATGAAGGTTTGCATCACTGATAACAGACTGAAGAGTTTTTGGAAGAGTTTGCAAAGATTATATGGAACCCATTTTATAGCTTTGCCTTAGCATCGCAGTTGATTTTGTTGACTGGATAAACAGGAGGCTGACTAGTTCTGGAAGAATCCTACCGGCCCCACATTAAAATATTCCAGCATAATTCATGAATAGAGGTCTGATGCTCAAAACACTTACAGGATCAAACCTTTCCCTTTCTCACTGACCTGAAAGGATGCATATATATGGGATCTCAAAGGAAGCCTTATCAGTATTTGTCATTTAGTTCATGCTTGAATGTCCCTGACTGTGTACACACAGGTTTCCTCACAATAGCTTTTTTGCTGCAATGGTGAAAAGAGACCCAGGCTCCTAATGATGAGCCTGTGCTACTCCTGTATCTGAGTAATTATCTTCAAAAGGGAATAAAGACCTTCAGTTCCTGCCTGATGCCCGAGTGATATAAAGAAGTCCAGCCATGGTCTGGAAATTGGCCATCGTGACTTCAATCACTTACCTCAATCATAATGATTTCATACAAATAATTAGGGACTTTTTGGTAGCTTCATCTATACTGTTTGGAAGCCTATTTGTTAGTCAGAAAGAAAGCTCACTAGCTCTCCCCAAGCACACACTCTTGGAAAAGACTAGCAAATCACATTTCCATGGCAACACAGTTTCCAGAGAGACTGCTACAAACAACGGTAAAAAGTGTTGAACAGAGTTCATGGTATTGAATAAGCCAAGTCACTAGCTGTAGCAAGCTATATGTCTGCAGAACTTAGCAATTTTTTCCAATTCAAAGAACAGGGACAACTATTAGTAAGACTTGTTCAAGTTTATCCTGTGGCTGGAGAAAGCAATCAGGGAGCCGATGAGGATCATACCAACCTTCCTCACACGGGGGAGTTTTACCCACTTCAGGGGTTCAAGGCCTAATCAGTACTGCCTGTATGAGCTCAGAAGGGAACATGTTTAATGCAGGCAGATGGAAGCTTGAGCCAACAAAACCAGAGACACGGGACCTTGCGAGTCTGCCCGCACCCCACCTTCTGCAGCATTCACTTAGAAAAGTCTTCCATATTTGTTTGGTCTAGCTCCCTCTTCACATTCTCACCCTCTTTTTTATTTCGGTGGTCAAGCCCAATATTTTGTTTTCCTGCCTTAGCAAATCCCCTCACTACAGAATTTCTAAGTGTAATATCAAGACTCTCAAACAATAATTGGTGGCTTTAAAATGGCACTGTCAGCCCTTCACTTTACTAAGCTGTAACTCTCCTCTTAAGCCTTTGACTGTCCATTTAAATTCCAAGCTCTGCAGGAGAAGGTCCTACTGTATATAGCTGAGTGATACCTGGCACAGCGGGATCTTAATATCATACCAGTAATCAGTCATAAACACATTCACAATATACTTGTTTTCTTGTCACAGATAGAGGAAGGGCTGACAATGCTGTCAGTTGTTCCACCCTCTCCCCTTCTTCCTTCACCTGCCTTTGAAGGAGGAAAATGAATGAGGCGACACAAAAACCTCATGGACACCAGGGACAGAGGAGACAATCCCTGACCACAGACTTTCCCCAGCAGACTGTATTAAAAAACATGTCGTTTAGGAACACATCTAATCTCATTTTCAAAAAATAGCAAACGTTGCTGAGTCTACTACCTCTCTTGGTAAGTTAGTTCAATTTTTAATTAACCTCACTGCTAGGAACTCCATCTTAATATCAAGATTGAAAATGACACACTTCTTTAACTTCCAGTCACTGGATCTTGTTATGCCTTTGTTATTAGCAGGAATGAAAAATGTTTTGGCACTACACATCTTTTCTATGTATAGGCACACCCATAAACAGTAATACTGGAAAGCGTCTATCACAGTTGTTCAAGCACTGTTGCAAAGCAAACAAATAATAATCATCCTACATGTAAATAATTCTTATATCAAATATTTCATTTTTTACAGCTCTATTTTTATTTTTTTAACCAAAGTGAAGGCCACAAAGGTTGATTAGATCATTTGTTCTGATTTTTCACAGGATATTAAATTTCACAGAAAGCCCCTTATGGAGAAGCAAATGATTGTGCTTAGAGCAAACTGTACCAGTCCTCAGGTGACCTAACTGCAGTTTGGCAGGGAACAGGAGTGACTAAGATGTCATTGTCTTAATTCTTGCAATGATAAAGAACTGCTTTGATAATCCTGGGAGATGAACTATGTCCTATTCAATAGGTGAATGGGTAGGAAAAAAAAAAATCAGCCTACTCTGTAGGAAAATGTCTTCCAATCCTGAATGTGACACCACTTAAACCCTCAAGCATGTGGGCAGGACACGTACCTGGCGTCACTGTTTCATGTATCATCACGAGCTACAACCAAATTATTTTTGATGCTCAATAGAAAGAAAATAACCAAAGGAACAGTAGCATGTATAATCAACTGTGCACTAGGGAAAAGAATTCTATTTAATTATTGAAACTGATCAGCTGAGGTCCTGAAAGACGGGGTTCACTTACAGTCAATGCCCTAATCAGGAAATTCAAGGATCATTAGTGTATGGAGGACAATACAGGCGATTTTCTTCTTCCCACGACCCAAAGAGGAAAGAAACAAACAGAAAGTTTCCAAAACACAAATTTTGAGGTTTGCCGCCATCTCCATGTTTATCCAGCTCAAACCACACACACAGCAAGACTAACATTTCTTTGTGAAACTGTGTTAAAACAGATCTTTGTTTACCAATACCAGACCTCACTTTAAAGGCAATCACTTTAAGGTGGATAATTCTTTCCCTATCCCCATGGTAATTGCCGTCACTGCCAGGAAACTGCATCTGTTTTTAGAACTGCACTTATTTAACTTCACTCTATAGCCATTTTTTTCATTTTATGCACTTGTAAACAAAACTGAAAAGCCTTTTAGTAATTTGTGTCTCTTCCACGTTTAAGTGCCTTTCAAAGCACAGAGATCAAGTATTCTCCCAACCTTCTATTTTAACATGATTTTTTAATTTTTTTTTTCTGCCTCCTGGATTATTTGTTAGCTTTCCTTGAAATTTGTTCTCCTATATCTGTGTTTGAAGTAGGCATATTAGGTATATTTTACTAATGGTATGTAGAGTCAAGATCTGCCTATTTTGCTACCCTCTTCTATACCAAAGGATCATAGAAATATTTTTGACATTACAGAGTTTATCTTCTGCTAGTCATAAACGTTGATATCAAGTTTTCCTCAGATCTTTACTTTCAAAGACTGAATTTCTGCTGATACCATCTTTATCATTGAAGCTCTGAACTATTACCTCGCCCCTGACTGTATGAAAACACATCTTAGTGCATTGAGACCATTTAACAAGGTAATTTTGATCACTTTATAATAATATCTTGCCTTTGTCTTTATAAAAAAAATCAGCCTTTGAAATATGCAAGCTTAACCAGAAAAAGTTTAAATCATCACTTTATTCCGCAGCTAAAATACAGGCTACTTAAAAACGTATGCCGCATGTCCCTATGACAAATGTCTTGGAGAAATCCAAGTGCAATGACAGCATGTGCATCTTTATTATTCAAACATGTAATCTCATGAAAAGGAAGAAAAGTATCGTATCACACAGGACCAAACTTCCATGAAACTATCCTGTAGAGTTTTATCTTCTGCTTCTTTATTTATAGAACTCTAGAGTAATTATTTCATCACTATCAGATGACTTCTTTTTGTGTCATTCTTTGTTTCCATTTTAATCTTCCAGTCCTTTAGTGTTTTTCCAAGGTTTGACAAACATTAGCACAGTTCTTGGTACGGCTAATGCAACTAGTTCATTTAATGCTCTGATTTGGAAGTACTTTGGGCTCAATGATTTGAAAATGTTTATTTTTAACATTCCCTCACATCCTCCTTTGTCAAAATTGGTAAATTCTGTCCTCATCAGATGGAGTGAATGTGTCTTCCTACATTCTTCTAAATATGCAGAACTATCTGTCAAACCTTTATACTTAGTTTAGTCACCTTTTGCAAATTTTTTCATCAGCATTTAGCTATAGCCCTCTACCTGACTGCAATATTCATGTTTTAAATTACTTAGAGCCTTAACCCTATTCACTACTGATACTTGTTGGCTCTTTCAGCTTCCGTCATCAGTCATATACATGTCTTAAATTGTAACTTACATCATTTGCCATTTCCTTAACCTTTGGTACATCCTTTTATATTGCTTTCATATAAGCTTTTGACCACTACTCAGCATAAGTTTCTTAGTGTTTTGGAACTGTGTTTTTGGAGTCCATGAACAAGTCCTACCTTTTATTTGAACTTTTCTACTTTAAATTGATGTTCCCAATTATGTTTATTTTAGGCTTTAGAAAACTTTTTTTTTCTTTCTTTAAACTCTTTAAAAGTCTTAAGAAATAAATAGATAGACAGACAGACAAATAATTTTCCTCAGTACCAAAGTCTTCTTGCAAAGTAATACAAGCTAAAGAATGACCATTAGTATCTAAGCAACAGATAATTTTTAGGTTGATGTTTAACTCTTGTTGTATGTCTTAAAGTGAGATTCAGCACTGAAGGAGGGATTCAGTTTCAAATCAAAACACCTAAACTTAGGTAGCTACGTTTGAGTTGTTGTCTAAGTTCTCGCCATAGTCAAATGAGATACAAGCAAAGCAGTTAGGGGAGCGAGGAGAGCTATTCACCTAACCTAGAGAAGGATTCAGCTATTTAGATACCGTTTTAGATAACTTACACTGTCCAGTTTGGCCTCTCACAACTGGTCCAGAAAGCAATTATTTTTCTATAGGTCATGTATCACGTGTCACAAATGTCAGCCCTGAGCAAACTTACGATATATTGTAGGACATTTCAAATGTTACCTATGTTTAAATAACTGAGTCCTGTTCCCAAGTGGCTGCTCAGCTGAGTAGCTCTCTAGACTCCATGCTTTCAAGGTCTAGGGTTACCTAAAGGGTATATGAGACATTTCTACAGCACTGGCAGTTAGGGCATAACCTCTAGGAGACATCTGCCCTTCTGGAGCAGCAGCTGAAGGGAAAGGCCTCTCAAATTACAGTAAAAAGCCTGTAGGCGAGCAGCTAAATTAAGCCTTTGATCTCCGTTGACCGTAGGGAACAGAGAAAAGGATACCTACACCACATAGGGACACCTACAGATAGACACCTAAGTTTAGACGACTCATTTGCAAACTGAATCTCACCATCAGTGACCGTATAATTAGGGTAGTATTTTCCATATTGATTTATTATGTTTAAAAGTGCTAAGAAAGATTTATGCCGGCTGGATAAGATATCATGCAACTTTTCCTCATTATCAACCTTGATAAACCTTTTTTATAATCCCTGCATGGTACAAAAGAGATGTTTAAGGAAAAGTCAGTACTTTTCTCTGGTGAGAAATCACAGATATTCTAGCTATGATTTTACTGTTAGAACTCTTATTCATGGGTAGTTGAGCTCCAGCAACTCCCAATTTTTAGGTTTTCTTTTTCTTGCGTGCTTTCTGTGTGGAACTAATCTTCTATTTCCTAGACAACTCTAACAAGCATGTCCAACCACGTGCCTAATGTAGACCTATTTAGTTCTGTCTTACTAACATTTGACTCTCTTACACCTGTTAATCGCAATATTCTTTGAAAGCCATCCCATCTGCCCTTATGTTCTGAAGGTATTAAAATTAAATTCTATTTCAATTGCTGTAATGAATCTTTAAAATAAAATATCTACTGAAAAAACAGATACCTCCTCTCATACAGTGGTGGTAATTAAGAAGTAGTTGTTTGCCTTGTGAGTTTTGCTCTGTGAAAGGAACAGTCTTAACAGTACACAGTCTTTTTTCCTGTTTCTGAATTAAGATTTTCTTTGATCAGTGACATTTTCTACTTAGCTTTTTTTGGCTATTGTCAGAGCTTTTTGGTTGTTTTCTGTATCCAGATCAAAAATGAAAAAATCTCTGGAAGAGGCTAGTAGAGACAGACTTCATTTATTTAATTCTTGAAATATTTAAATATTGGAAAAGTAACTACTGTAGAATTGCTTATATGAACTAAGCTCTGTGAGAACAAAGATCTGATCTGCAAAGGTGCTTAACTCACTGATGCCAATGCAGGTGCTTAAAAGTGAATTAAGCATATCAGTTCTTCACCATTTATTTTTTGCATTCACTGAATAATTGGAAGGAAACTCACTCTCCCCTTCTTTACGTCTCCCTTGAGCATGGCAAAAGTTGGAAAAGCATTTATATGGAAGAATAGTTCAGAAAGTTTTCACTACAGACTATGTATTTTGCAATATCAGTTGTAAAGCAGGCTAGCAGGAAACAACAGATGCTCATGACAATATGGGAATGGAAAAGCAGGACCTAGTACTCTAAAAAAAAACCTCCTTATATGCAACATCTTGAGTTGAGGAAAGAGAATCCTAAGGGACCTGCTGTTTTCCTCGAGCATCATCAAATATTTTTCCAGCATCCCTCTACAGTTTGGTTCTGTTTTCATGCACAGTCTAGCTTAGCGCAGAATGTTTCAGAGAGGTTAATTTAAGTGAAGAAGACATGCTTTCTTGTGGCCATACATAAAAATAGCAAAATGAATACACAGATAGCTAGACAGAGAGCTAAACAGAAAAATAAGTATGCACAGAACATAGTCCTGCTCAGCGCCTGTGACTGATAACCATCTGAAACATAACACTAGAATCCAGGATACTCGTTATTCCCCTGTGCAAGCCTTGTGGCTTGCAAGCCACACTAACTCACAAGATGTCAGCTTCAGAATGGAGTCCAGAGGGCACAGATTCCTCTTCAACGTAGCTTATATATGTCACTGTGCAAGGAAAAAAAATCTCCAGTTCTTGGAGACATGTCATACCTACTTAAATATTTCTTACATGTTTCTAAGGTTGTCTCCTTGGAAACTGGAGTTTCAGCTTGTCTGCTTATCCCTTTCGTCCAAGCTCAGGTACAAGAAATCATTAGCAAGTTGAAATGCTGGTAGCTCTGACAGCTTCACATCATTAGTATGCTAACAAGTGTGAAGTAGAAAAATGTATATAATTTTCTGCTTGTTCTCCTATTTGTCCTGCTGGAGAAATGAGTTGATGAAAGCAGCAATGTTAGCCTTTGAATTCATTACCACTCACATACAAGGAAGGACGCATGTATATAAATATAGATTTGAAAATGCTCGTCTTGCATGTCAGATGAGGAAGAATAAAGTAATGAGAAATCTTTCTAACTGTTAAATCTCATACTAATTTATTAATGAACTGAAAGTTTCAGGAAGTTTTGCATTTCATTACGTTATGATACCTGCATGTTCATCAGCACAATAACATGCAATAAATGAAGTATTGTATATTAGATAGGTTGTGTTCAGAGTAGTAAAAGGGATACCGAAAGAACATCTTTCATAATGCTCTAATTGTTACTGTCCATGGATGGATTAGAAGAGCAAAGCAAAGGAAAGAAAAACTCACATAATCCAGCTTTGTGTCTTTGCCAAGTTCCCTTGCCACCATGTTTTCCCCAAATGCCCTATAATTTAGAGAAAATAATTACACGAAAATAATTACACAAAAATAACAGAAAACATAATTTTCATGATGTCCAATTTTGTCTTGAAAATAAAGAATTGAACATATACTATTAAATTCCATTTCTTATCCTAAAACAGCCATTTATTCTTGCTGGATTAACTTTAAACACTTTACCCTTTTTAGTACAGAAATTGGAGAGTACTGAATTTAGAAGTCTTTCTGTAAAAGTGATATATTACACTTAACTTTGTTGATGCTCTGAGTGTTTATGAACTTAGTTTACAATGTTTAATAAAACCTATTAGAAGACAATATTTTAAGCTTTTATATCATTAATTCGCTTTTCATGGTAATAAGGTGTAATTACCCAGGACACTAGACCATAATGCTTTTAAACAGAGTGAATGAATTTTGCTACAAATATCTCTAGGACTTGGCTATGTTTCAATAAATATGTTTGAAAATGTGTATGTTAATGCTTTAAATTGATGTCTCATTATAATCAGGCTGCCTGTCTACCGCAATACTCACACAACCATATGGCAGAAGGTTCTAACCCATAGCAGGTCTGCAATTCTTCCCTTCCCTAACTCACTGTCCTAACCTGGACATGAACCATAAATTGAAAGAATTAAAATGCATTAAAATAATTCCAAAGTTTGGTAAACTAATGTTAATTATTTTGTATGTAGAATATTAAAATGATAATTAAATGTTACGCTTCCCTCTAGCACTGGTTATACTTATTTGTTCATACATGCAAATAAGTAATGCCTAAACTGTTTACTTTCTGTGAACATAAGACTGCGATAGTCAGGGTGCCATTAACCCACTCACATGTGCAGGTATTTACATCCTGGCTAGCTCCAGTGAGTTCACTGAAAACTAAGATTTGACTCTCCATTTCTTGTAGCCATGTAGTTTTGACTCAAGATTTAAAATTTTTAGTTTTGATGAAGAGCATTGACAACATTCTGGGTGTTTTAAAAGAAACTGAAGGAAATTATGAAAAGTTTTGTTTTAAAACTCTGGTACAGATCTTACAGAAAGCAGTATTTCTAAAAATGTTAATGATAATTTTGGGTTTGATACCCCTTCCCAGGAAATTATTTTTAATTTAATATTCTATAAATTCAATCTTTGTCCAGTTGAATAGATGTTAGAACAGATCACAGATTGCTTGACTGCATGCCACAAGCATCGTAAGCAGTGAACAATGATTGTTGTTGCTACCACCAATCAGTTTTGATGTAATTTGAGCTCTCCACCTAAATTAGTGCAACTGAGCACTAGGCAAGAAACTCTGTCCTACCTGCACAAAATTGGAAGTTTTGGTAATGGTAACTTAAATTATGTAGCCAGGAACTTAACTGACAAACGTCTGATATAGTCACCTTTACTGCTAAGTCCTGGAAGATAAGATAAACTGATTCACTATTCAGGGCTTTTTGGACACCTAGATATCATTTAAGTCAGAATTTAGGTGGAGCAGGGGGCTGTTGCTGAAAGGTGTGCTAGGCTGCAAATACCCAACTGGCCGATACTTTTGTGTTCAGGGTAATGAAACCTACTCTACACACATTTTAAATAAGAGAGATTGCATTGGAAAAAAGTAAATTTCTTCATTAACCCTTCCTTGTAATTATAGCATCTCAAAACCTCTCTATTTTGTACTAGTCTCCAGGCTTGAAAGGAAGCAGAAACTCAGAACCATTTTCAAAGAATGAGAAGAAAGACACAGTGAGCTGACATTCCTCATTAACCAAGCTGGAAACAATTGTGGTAGTGTTGATAGAACTCTCTGCTAGGTAAAGGGATTTAAAAGAAGACTTGGAGACTCCACAATGGCATGAAAATAACTTCTAGAAATCTTGGTGTAACGGAGAGATGACTAGATAAGAAGAGAAATTCTTAGAAATCTTCCAGACAAACCGAGAAATATCACTGAAAAGAAAGAGAAGTAAAAAAAAGACCCTCTCAATTTAGATTGCTTTTGAAGACGAGGTGTCCCCAAATCAGCTGCAATGAAATGAAAAGGAAATGTTAAAACTCAGAGTTTTGAGCATTTTAGAGCTGGCCAACTGTGGTGACCTGAAAGATAAAAGGTAATGTACACCTGTTTATTACTGGTGATGACTCAGAAAGAAGAGATCCCATTGTTCTGCATCCCATAATGAACAAGTCACATTTGAGGGGAAGAAATCTATGTGGGCCAATTCAGCTTAAGATCCCAAATGTATGTCTTGGAATTGAAATTGAAAACAAGGTTTCTAGAAGCCATGTTGGGTGATCTAGTTTAGCTGATGTTGTAGGACTTGTTTCTTGGGGTGGGGGGGGAACAGAGAAAAGATAATATTATAGGCTGGTCTGTGTTACATTTACTGTTGTTGCTATTGCTGTTATTATAACTCTTCATTTTTACGACCATGGGTTTGGAAAGATTGGATTAAAAATCTATGATACTCAGTTCTCAGCCAGCCATAGGAATGAGCTGTCCAGTGCACAGCTGAGAGATAGAAGGAAGTGCAAAGATATGCCACTTGATTTGACAGAAGAAGTCTTGCACTGTGATTTATATTCTTGAGTTGTCCACAGACCAACAAGGAACTTCAGGATAAGTTTGCATGGCATGACATGAATTGTCTGAGGCACGTTCTTTGCAGGAATGAAGAGCTGTTCTTCACACTCAATAGCCACTATGTGCTGTTTTTAAGTCACGTAGCAACACTAACACAACAATGTTCAAGCATTGCTTTTCATATAATTCACATCTCTTAACCACAATAGGTTGCCCTCTTTTTCCCTCTTCATGCAGCTTCCAAAAACACAAATCAGCTTTATAGCAAAAGTGCATTTTTTCTCATATAAATAAAAAGTAATTATTGATTTTCACCTAAAATTTTACATCTACAGTTCGACACCTCAAGTAGCTGAAGGTTTAAAAGCCACGTACGATAAGGTTAGAGAAACACTAAAAGTACAGTGTTAATTGTTCTGTGCCTTCACCATTATTCTAAGAAATAGACTAAAACATTAATCACTGATAGTACTAAGGTCATCAGCAACATAAAAGTCAATTTTTCATAAGTTAATAATGAAAGTAATGGTATTTGGTGTTTTCCAATAAAATCCCCAGCTGCCGAGAGCCTAATACTGCATGAGATTTCCAGATTTTCTTATTTTTAGCTCTGAGAGCAATAAGGAAAAGTTCATAACATGAACTCTACAGAATTAATTACAATAAGATCAGTGACACCTCTGCCATTCCACCCCCATAATTATTATTTAATCAGCTGAATTTTAATCCAATCTCCAGAGGTCTAACTTGTGGTTTTTTAATGCTGGGCAATGCAGAATTACATTTTATACTTTCATTATTGCAATCCTTTCCTCACAGAAAATATTCCGCCTAAAAAAAAAAAAAGGTGGCGATGGGGGGGTACTAAGTTTCCAAGAGAATGCTCTCTTTGGTTTTTGGGAAGTGACAAGACTGAGGAGTCTGAAGGGTGTAGTCATTACTTCAGGGCAAACAGTAGAACAGATGAAACTGATTTCAGTGCCAGGTCCCTGGCACATATGGCTTGTAATCATATCTTCAGGTGGGCAATGTAACCTTTTTCTTAAACTTTGCTTGGTTGGGGGGTTTTTACACAGAAAACTGGTGAGTCCATGAGCTTATATAATGAAGCACTGCAGGGCCTGTACTGTACTGTAGTTGTAGCTATGTTAGCACTTCAGTGTAGTCAGGCACGTGCTTTTGCAGTGAATCTCCCAAATGCCCCTACTTAATGCAAAGATATTTGGTTCATATTGTGGAGTCGTCTCAAGGCACTGGATTTCTTTCAGATGAACCTAAACATGCTCCAGGAATATACCTAATGCTCTCCAGCTGCAGTCATTTAGACCAAACTAGGGCTAGTCTGAAATAAAACCCATTTGAAATGTGCATGAGGGTATGAAGTCTTCAGCATCAACTCTTTTGTCTGTGCATATCCACCTTGATTCGTCTGCACTGCTGCTGAAGGGAGCATAGGCCATGTGCCCAACACAGATAAGCACTGCCATGTTGGCCCGCCAAAGCCGTGTGTAGGCAAAGGGCACGAGCATGAGCTGCAACAGATTCTGCAGACCTCGTGATTCAGGTGTGAGGACTGCAAATTTAGGATTGCATGAGGTAAGCATGGCCAAAACAGCCATTAGTCATGCCAGCATGAGCACAGAAAGGTGGGGGTTATGTTCTACCCCAGTGTGTGTCTGTATGGTGTCTCTAGCATTAAAAACTAAAAACTTACAAAGTTTGTCTACTTGCTGTAGACTCTACAGCAGTAATAATATTTGCTTTGAACACAACTGTTTAATTTTTAAGATATTACCCCATTCTACAATAACACTGAAAATACAGAGATTTGACAGCAAGGATATTCCCATGGAAAGTCAATAGACAGTGATGTAATTTGGTGAGTTAATATGCCAAAACCCACCAAACCACATTACCACATGTAATGTGAGACTTCATCCATTTTGTTGATCTTCAATTTTTCTGACATCTGAGGTCACAAAGGGGAATGAATGCTTCAAAATGCATTTTATAATAAATGTGTCCCTTGTAGAGTAAGATGTTGCAGAAGAACAAGAATCAGCATGGAGATTTGCTTGGAAGGAGAAACATCTTAAAGATGTTTCCAGAAATTCAGTGCCTTATAGAGCCCTATAAAGATGAAAGCTATTCCCTCTCTCACTGCTCTAGAGGTCACTTGCTTTAATGGCTATCACTTCAACATTAATAGACCTATGCCTACAAGCTGCCCCCCACAACAGCCTGGAAACTTCTAAAACTCCATTCATTTTGAGGGATTAACCTTCTCTGCCCCCCCCCCCCCCCCCCCCCCCAATTATTTATCTGGGAAATATCTACAAAAAGATATCCTTAAAAATGAAGAGAAAAAACCTCCAATACTGGTTTGAAGGAGAGACAAAAGATATGCATATAAAAGCAAGAAATGAATGGCTCTATCAAAGATAATGAGCTTAATTCTTCACTGGCTAGCATGTTGTGAAGTTATTTACAGCTATGCAAGCAGGTATAAAATGCTACCAAATCCAAATTATAGTGTCTATATGCAATTTGAACTCACTTTGTAAATGACTCCACAAAATGCTAGACAATGAAGAATCAAACCTACTATCAATTTCCACTGCTGTCATCATACTATTTCAGAGATTCATTACTCTGGAAAATATGTAGTTCTTTTTCATAACTGTAAACCACTGAAAAACAAGGAAATATCAAATCAACAAAGAAAGAGGTTGTATATTAAAAATTATCTGGAGAGCAAAAGTCAAATCTCACCATACTCAAATAAGAATGTGAATAAGAAAACCTCTATTATTGCAGGTGCTCCAGAAGAGCATTCATATTTTTTCCTCTTTTTTTATTATTATTTATCATGCTCATCAGTAATTTTTACTCCTTTATCTACCTGGGCATATTTCTAATCTATGTAAATATGGTTACTTTTCAAATTTGCATAAGCATGTAATTTCACAGTTCAAAGTTCCAGGAGAGTAAACAGGATGTACGTGCATGTTATTAGTATTTTTGATCCTAAAATAAAGAAAACCTTTTTTTTTAGAGGAATAGTAGGCTTCTGAAGTCTTTTTTTTTTAACAATAGATTTTGTACAGCTTTGGAGAATCAGAGCTCAAACCCATCTTGCAAACCCTACCCATTCAAATGGATGTCAGAAATAAAAATTTCTGATAAACTTTAAGAAATCAATTATTATTACCAGCCTGTAGGTTAGATCTTAAATGCTAGAAACAGGGATTTAAAGTTATGATTCCTTCTTAGACCTCTTCAGAAAGAGTTCAAAGAGTTTGTGCCCTCAGTTATTTACAGTTCCATAAATGACCTTTACTGTGAAAGTCCATTAATTTTGCACAAATGCTGCCAGTTTTCATTCTGCAAGTTAACCCACATCTTTTTCAGGTAAAAAGTTCTACATATCCTTATGTGATCCAGAATTTTCTTCTGAGTTTTATAGTGAAATCCTTGACAAAACATGCTAAAAGAGAGAGAAAAAAAACCCCAAACCATGAAAGATCATTTCCTCTCTTTATTTCTAGAGAACTTGTTTGTCTGGATCAGCTAATAAATTTATTACTTTATATGTTGAATACAATTAATTCATATAGATTCTCTTTCATTTTAAGAAAAGGATAACAACATTTGAAGTCTGGCTTATTTAGCTTCTGTTTATTTCACAGCAGTGTGGATACTGAACTAATTTCTGCTCTGTTTTTGGAAGGTCTTCATGTGAAAAAGATAAATGAATCCAAATTCCAAATAAAGAACTAAGAGTTCCAGTTCCTGCAGGTCACACAAGAGGAAGAGAGATCAAGGAGCCTATAGGTCTCTGTGGCTTTGATTCTGCTTCAAGCCCCCAAAGAAGATACTGAAGGCATGGCTATGCAGAGAGATACAGTCAAAATTCCCAAAGGATGTGAAATAGCCTTTGAATAGCATTCTGGCATATTCAGTCTTAACTGCAAGGAGAAATTCTCACCAATATGGACTCTCAAAATTGTAGCTACGACATATTTGCTTGTCACACTCTCTAAGTAAGCAGGAGAGAAAATTGGCCCATATTTTACATACATGTGCATTGGGCTTACGTGGCAAGGTTTTGGTAGCGGGGGGGCTACAGGGGTGGTTTCTGTGAGAAGCTGCTAGAAGCTTCCCCTATATCCAATATGTCCACCCTATGCCAGCCAGCTTCAAGGTGGACCTGCTGCTGGCCAAGGCCAAGCCAACTGGCGACAATGGTAGCGCCTCTGGGATAACATATTTAAGAAGGGGGAAAAAAACCCCTGCACAACAGCAATGGCAGCCAGAGAGAGGAGTGAGAACATGTGAGAGAAACTCTACAGACACCAAGGTCAGTGAAGAAGGAGGGGGAGGAGGTGCTCCAGGTGCCAGAGCAGAGATTCCCCTGCAGCCCATGGTGAAGACCATGGTGAGGCAGGCTGTCCCCCTGCAGCCCATGGAGATTAATGGTGGAGCAGATATCCACCTGCAGCCCATGGACAACCCCATGCCAGAGCACCCATTCCCTGTCCCACTGCGCCTCTGGGGGGTAGAAAGAGGTAGAGAATTTGGGAGTAAAGTTAAGCCTGGGAAGAAGGGAGGGGTGGGGGGAAGGTATTTTAAGATTCAGTTTTATTTCTCATTATCCTACTCTGATTTGATTGGTAATAAGTTAAATGAATTTTCCCGACGTTGAGTCTGTTTTGCCTGTGACGGTAATTGGTGAATGATCTCTCTCTGTCCTTATTTCGACCCATGAGCCTTTTGTTATATTTTCTCTCCCCTGTCCAGCTGAGGAGGGGAGTGATAGAGAGGCTTTGGTGGGCACCTGGCATCCAGCCAGGGTCAACCCACCTCAACATCTATTAGACCATCAGAATTGAGTATAATCAAACATAGTCATCTAGTCCGACATCAAATTCATATTTCATATTGTCCTGGTTTCGGCAGGGATAGAGTTAATTTCCTTCCTAGTAGCTGGTACAGTGCTGTGTTTTGGATTTAGGGTGAGAACAATGTTGATAACACACCGATGTTTTAGTTGTTGCTAAGCAGTGCTTACACTAGTCAAGGACTTTCCAGCTTCCCATGCTCTACCGACTGAGAAGGCTGGAGGTGCACAAGAAGCTGGGAAGCGACACAGCCAGGACAGCTGGCCCCAACTGGCCAAAGGGATATTCCATACCATGTGAAGTCATGCTCAGCATATAAAGCTGGGGGAAGAAGAAGGAAGGAAGGGGGGGACGTTTGGAGTGATGGCATTTGTCTTCCCAAGTAACCGTTACCCGTGATGGAGCCCTGCTTTCCTGGAGATGGCTGAACACCTGCCTGCCCATGGGAAGTAGTGAATGAATTCCTTGTTTTGTTTTGCTTGCATGCACAGCTTTTGCTTTACCTGTTAAACTGTCTTTATCTCAACCCACGAGTTTTCTCACTTTTACCCTTCCGATTCTCTCCCCCATCCCACTGGGGGGGAGTGAGTGAGCGGCTGTGTGGGGCTTAGTTGCCGGCTGAGGTTAAACCACAACACATATAATTTCAGTGCCGCTTGTGAGTGAAGCAATTTCAGCAAATTCTTCCAGTATACCTGTACAAATGCAAACCAGGAAAGTCAGTCATAGCAGGTCTGGCAGAGACAAGCCACCAGTGTGCCCTATTTCAGGCACACTGCTCTGGAGCTGACTGCTACTCAGCAGCCACCTCACACTTGCTCCGAAAGTCTCCACTGTAATGCAGTTTTGCCCTTGGTCCAACTTTGATATCGCTGGGCAGGACCATTACACTAGGGCTGGTGAGGTGGTTTCTGGAGAAGAGCTCAGTTTTTATTAGCTGGTGGGATCTGGCCAAGCCTAGCACACATCGCACTCCTCAGAAACACTGGGACAAGGAACAGATGAAGCACTCACTTCAAGGACAAATTTGTACAAGCTTAAACAAGGCCTGTAGACTTGTCCTGCACATGCCTAGTAGATCTGTCCATAACATTCAGTAAATACAAGCATGCGTGACGAACACTACAGTGTATACAGCAATGATCACAGAATGGGATGATGCTTTGTCTGAGTCAAAGTCCACAGAGATCAACAGAAGGAGTGGTATAGACTGGGTACCTCACATCCATGCTTCTGTTGAAAACAGAAGTATGCAAGTGTACCCCACCGGAATACAGTCAACACCCAAATCTGTCTCACCTACACTTTACAAAAATTTTATTCTTACAACAAAGGTCCCAAATATTAGAAAAGCTAGAAAGACAAAGAAAGCCAGCCCATTATTGTTGCATGCTATTCCATAAATATGTCATCACTCCCTATAGCATAGTTTATTTTACTCTTCCTGCATTGCCCAAGCCTCTAAATTTTCCCAGTTTGCTCTGTGCTATAACATAAACATGATTCTGGATGCGTATCATTGGTTTTGGCGCTTACAGTAAAGATTTTAAAGCAAAGCAGTCTCCCAGGTATATTATGTTAAATTAGAATTTTCTAGAACTCTGCTCATTACATATTATTCCAGAACAACACAGGTATAGTTTAATGAACTATCGATCTCTTTGGTGTTACTATTTGTTCTGATTATATTCCATTGGATGTTTGAACATATCCAGGCTTTATTAGTGTGTATTTGTAACGGTTATGTTAACTAACCTATGAAGTTGCTAATAGAGAGCTAAATTTGCCCAGACCATCTGTAGAATGTGGAGGATGAACTCAAATAATTTAAAAATAGACTTAGAAGTTTAAATCCAACAACAAAGGTAAGGTTTTTATTGCTCCTCCAATACCACCTCAGCCATCTATCTAAGAAGCTAGCAACAACTTTTGTGCATACATCCCTAAAAACTGTGCAACATTTAGCTAACCATCACAAGAAAGAATAGATTTTTCATATTTGAAGACACCACGCTGACAGAAGATGGAAAGATGGGGGTTTTTTAGGAAAAAACAGACATTAACTAAACAGAAGTTACCAGATTACTGCTAACTAGAAGAAAGAGTATGATCTTTATCATTGAGGAGTTCAGGCTGCATGGTTTAACACAGTTTACTGCAGTTCACAAACTGTTTGGATCAGGTTCTTTCCTTTGTTTTTGTAATAATTTGGCACTCAATCTATCGGATATATGGTGTCCTTCTCTATGGCGTGCCTAGACTGCTGAACTCCCATTTACAGATTTACAAAATCTAAACATTGCTTTTGCCGGGTGAAACTTAATCATTCCCCAAAACATTGTATCCTAGCTTCTACAGAGGTTCTTTGCACCCCTGAATTCCTTCCTGGGGCACAACCAGATAACTTCAGGAATGTCCACCCCATCACCCCCTCAATCCTTGTGTCCTGCATATGGAGTTACTTCCACAGGATGTAACTTTTCCAGTCCAGTTCCTTGCAGCTGACTCCTATAGTTACTTTACCTCAACTAGTACCCCTGGGATTGCCAAGGAAAGGAACAGGCAGCCCTGATCCAGTGTGGCTCCATCTGTACAACCTGCACTGTATAACCTGTGTAGCAGTGCAAATAAATGGGAGCAGTTTTGTACAGTAAAATAACTTGTGTTGAAAACCTGACATCCACAGTATATATGCATCAAGGTTTTTTGTTTTGTTTTGTTTTGTTGTTTTTTGTTTTGTGGCATAGCTCTAGCCTGGCTCCAGGGGACTGAACGCCCATTTGCAGTTGGAGTGCATTGGGTGAGCTCCTGGAGCATATCTGCTATACAGGTTTTTCAGAGAGGAATCCAGTTCAGGCACCCTGAGGCAGCTCGACACTATGAGCTGAAGCATAGTAAGTGGGATCAGCTGGGAGATTTGTTTCAAAAACATACTAAACATTAATCCAAACCAGAGCACATGTGTAGATCTTCCCTCTCAGATACACTGAAAATGGGACAGCAAAGGCAGAAGATCTAAGCTTGTTGCAGGACCCTGAAAGATCACAAGATTAAGACAAAACAGGAATCCAGTAGGAGGAAATAGTTTCAAGCTGATGTGGGTAGACATGGCGGGTCTATTTTTAAAGATAGGTTTTCTTGCTGACGCAGGAAAAAAAGGATCTATGCTGTTGCAAGCCTTAATCCAACCCCACACATAATCTCAGTGCAGGTGTCTCTCTCCACCAAAGAATTAAACACAAATCATGTACCTCTAGCTGTTCTCCCCCAGAATATGCCAGTCACTTTATCCAGTGTAAGACATGTACATAAAATAATTGCTCTCATCGTTGTTGGCTTTTACTGCAGTTCTTACAGCTCTGCAGAATGCAGCCTGTAGTATCTTGAACCCTAAACCAGATTTTAAACCCTGGCATCGCTGTACACCAGTTACCTAATTCTACTTGAAACTAAATATTATCCAACATAACCCTGTAGTAAGCAGGTTCTGTTCTCTGACTGTCAGCTTTGCACTATACACCAATAAATCAAAGTATCAAGTTTGTGATGACATCCTAATCCTTTCATCTCTGAACCTGCACCTGGTGTATGTATAAACCTTACTTTACTGCTGTTCTTAGCAACTATTCTGTAGCCTTTTTACTCAAGACCCCAAGAAAACCTTATTTTTAGTACTTCTTGGTTTTGTAATGCTTAAGAAAACACTGACATTAATTCAAAAATTAAATACAGCTGATCCATTAATAATCACATCCACTTCTCCACTTAAAGACTCCCTGTTGATCACTAAATGAAGCAGTTTCTTAATCTGAAAGACTAAATTTTGTATGTCTTGCATAATTATGTTCACACTGCAGAGATCTGAAGACTCAAACCATGTTCATGCCACAGTCAGCAAGGAATGTATGAGCACCTGGTCATATAGAAACTGTCCTGTCTTAACTGATGGACCCAGTCAGTGAGGTAGATTTGGACAGACCTCTGACTTCAGTTTCTACAGAAAGACCATTTCAGACTTTTCTTCCTCTAAAAGGTGGAAACTTTCTAACTTTCAACTTACGTATTTGTGAGGGGGTACAAATATGTTTCCCACTCAGAACTGATTTACAGTACACAGCTATATTTAGTACATGCCCACCATTTAGTATGAAATCGTTATCACTTAAAATCTAACTTCAAAGAAAATTTTATATTTCATACTCTTTGGTAAACTGATCTGGCAACTTCAGAGAAAGAAGGTGAATCCCTGAAGCTGGCTACCATTACCTCAAAAGTCCTTTTGTTATGCTCCAGTGAAAGGCATAGATATAAGAAAATGAGCTACTGAAGATCCAGCACTGGCAATTATTAAAAAATTAAGTGTAACCTGGAAGGTAGCTAAATAAGGGTTGATTCTGATCGTCGTTTGGGGCCCTCAGAACACAGGGTCCACCGTTTCTTCTCAAAATCTAGTAGTGAATTTATTATAGAAGATGAACACTTTCCCCTTGACAGTGCATGCCTTTACATTCAGTGCTAATCACATGCTATATTCATCTCTACGGCACCATCATGTGCTTTTATTGCTGGGCAGAGTAATTGAACTCAATGACATTTTGCTTGTGAGTTGTGGGGGATTTTTTTGCACGTTTTCTTTGCTGGTTTCTTCTATTAGTTGCTACTGTCTTCCAGTGAACATGTAATTTACCCATAAGGGCAGTATTAGACAAGTGAGATGATTTATAAGGACTGTGTGAACCTTTGTGCACAGCCAGAAACACAGGCAATTCAGGCTAAATGTAGTGTGTGAGTGTAAGAAAGTGTGTAATGCTTAGTGAAAGTTAGTGTTCAGACATTTCATGATAAACAAAGCAGAATCACCAGAGGAAATTATGACTAACAATAATTCTCTGCTGCTCCTTATTTACCTTTTTTTTTTTTAATTGGTATTTCCTTCAGGCAAAAATGAGTCAGATGGTGATGAAAACATTTGCCTTGGAATCTCCTCTTAAAGCCCATAGCCTAAATGTCAGAGCAGCTATAAAAACAAATCAAAGATTCACATCTCTAGCGATGCCTAGCATCTGTTGTTTTGTTACAACTCTTGCACTTATGAAATGCAATTAGAAGAAAATAATATGCTGTCCTGGATTTTCCCAGTATGATTACAGTATTAAAAATAACATAATTTATTACGTGTTGTTGATTACAATAGTTTTTCTGGTGTTAGTTTATTACTTGATAGATACATATATATACACATACATAATGGAGTATAAGCTATTATTGACTCTAATCATATTATTATTTTTATTATTATTATTGCAGCTAGTGCAATAAGCTAAGTGATATTTCAGTCAGTCTTGTAGCTGTTATGCTAGACAAAATATAAGCATGTTTGAAAACAGTGTACTTGCATATTTATGATATTTGTGGTTAATAGTGTTATTTACATAAGTAATATTAAGCACAAATGTAAGTGTTTGCAGAATCCAGGCCTTCATAAGATACTAGTGTACCAGAAGTAGAGGATGTGGATCCAGTCAAATATGCACATTTTTGACATGTACATATAGAATTTTCTTGAATAATTCCATATACATACAGTATCAAATAAATCTATATTTCTTTCAGGCTGTCACTAATCATGCACATCTTTCTATTAGCAATATGATAAAGTTTTCTCCAAGTCTGTTAATAAACATAAAATTATTTTTGGGTTTCACATTTTAATGATAATCCTATCACCTCCACATCTGTTTATGTAAAGTATTACTGAGTGACTGGTGTTTAAACTGGCAGTTGACCAGTTCACCAGATGGCAGAACTCAGCTATATGGAGGGAAATACTGCATTCGAGAATGTTAAGTCGTTTGAAGAACATTAGTTAACTCTGAGGTGCAATAACTCCTATAGGGTTGGGGTTTTTTTTAATTTTAAGGTTCACATTCTGCTCTCATTTCCACAGGTGTCAGACAAGAGTGATCATACTGACTTCAGTAAATTTGCTTCATGTTTACAATCAGATCAAGATTGAATCTGTACCTTTATCTACCCAACTATCTGTCTATCTCCTTGTCTCTTGATCCTCCCTCTCTCTCTCTCTCTCTCTGCATAGGCAGACAGATACAATTGCACTAACTAAATATTTCAAGAAACCTTTGAAATAAATTTGTAAACATTGTAATACTATAAAATGTAAAATGAAGGGCTGTACTTTGTTAGAGAAGATTTTATCTGATATTTGTAATTTTAAAAAGGGGAGAAATATTTTAGAAGTATCATTGTAACCCACATGGTTAATAGATTAAGGTTTCTGGGAAAGCAATTTGTAAATTGTTAGCAACTATGGTATACAGTTTAAAGCACCTTAGTTGATCAGACACTCAGTGGTTAGGTGTTCTAAAAATTTGTAAGAATTTAATCTTCAGAGTTGGGCAGAAAACCCCCAGGAGAGACACTTAACATAACTTGGCCCTTTATAACATTATTATCCTGAGTATCTGGGTATTCTTCAGACATCAGTACTTACATGAAACCTGAAAAAAACCAGCTTCTTTTTATAGATGCAAAAGATCTCTTTCTTATGCAAGACATAGAGAAGACACAGATCTGCTGAACAGCATCAAAGAAAATAATGGATTAATTTACGGTACTGTTTCAGTTTAGAAGTGAGGTTTTTAATCCAATCTCAACCTCCACATTTGACACATTTTGGATTATGTCATGGAGCAGTATGGAAGAGCACAAACTGGGTTCCTTTTGGCCAAGACAAACCAAAAGCAGCACTTAGCCACTGCTGGGTCTTTCATCCACAGGAGCCTGCTAGAGCTAGTCCAAGGTAAAACTGCTGAAATGCCTGCAGAGGGTACGTGAAGTCCTCGGCGCCAGCCTTCCCACTTTGCACACCTTACCCTATGGCACTGCTCTCTTTGTGAATGTTAAATTAGCCAATGAATATAAGCGTCCTGCTGAGCATGTCGGTATGGATGGATAACTTACCAAAGCCTAAGGAAAGATGTATTGCCATAAAGGATGTGTGGGCTGCAGTATTCCACCTGGTTCCTCAGGTGTGAGCACACCAGGACTACATGCTAGATATCATCCAGTTCTTATTTCATATTATTTTCATGTGTTTTTAATGTATTCTCATTTTCTGTGGCTAACTTCTTTACTTTGTAGTGAAAACAATTTAGATTACCAGGCACAAAAAAAAAAAAAAAAAAAAAAAAAAAGAATTAATAGGGTCAGATCCTATGCTGGAAAAAGTAAAAAGGATGAATCTGTGATGATTATTCCTGCTGACATTCTGATCCACTCAGTCTGAAATGTCACATTACCAAAGAAAACAACAGAAGAAAGAAAGACTTTACAGAGCAGATGAGAATACTTAACATAGGATGTAGAACAAAATGGATGACCATGCCTTACTCAGCTAAACTCTTAGATAGAATTAATAATTTCTTCAGAAATGAAGTACCACATTCCAGATACTTTTACCATATTCCAATAAAAGTACTTAAAATTTAAACATACATTTTCATTTATGGCAAACAGAAGAAAAAAAAATTGTTATGCTTCAGTAACTGAGATTGTTTAAATATAGAGATACATTCCTGATTTAAGCTTATGTTATCAAATTACTCTCAGTAAGTGGAAAAAAAAATTGTCAATTTATATATATTCAGACATCTTTTGCCCTGAATCATTTTATGCCTTGGATCAAGCAGGCAATATTTTTGATGAACATTTTGTTAGGGGAAAGTGCATCATGCTGGATCCAACAGCTTAAGAGAGGCAAGGCTGCTGCAGCTCCATGCTCCCAGGTCCAACCTGTAGTGAGGCTGACAATATATTCGCAGTGAGCACATGCACACAGACCATGCGTATATAACACATATATACACATATACACGGCCAGCCACACAGGCCACAGAGACACACAGAGCACTCACATGAACACAGACACCACCAATGGCCTCGTCCTCCTCCACTCTCTGGCCACGCAGGATCCAAGGTCTGCTATTGAGAATATATATATCCATACACACACATATTTTGCCTCCCCCTCAACAGCCATTTTCTCTCTGTGCTTCTTTGCATGTGTGCAGATGAGCTTTTATCGCATAACCTAATGCATTTGACTGAAAACATTAATGTTCAATATATCAGGTAAAACTTTCCATGCTGTTCCCATAATGCAACGACTTTTTTTTGAAAGATGACCTATACATAATGGTTGGAATTAGAGAATACAACATAAACAGAATTGCTTTCATAGTCACATGAAATCAATATCGTTAGTATAGTCATATATCTTTCATATATATATTCAGACTAAAATTGTGAATGGTGGAGTTGGATGAATTATGAGAGGAAAAAAAGAAATATTTTATTTGAACTCTAATAAAGTTTGTATCATTTTGCAGTACAATAAGCTGGGAGAGCAGTTGAAAACAGGCAATTTGCTGTTACTGCAAGAATTCATAATGCAAGCAAAAGTTGTGGAACTTATTTTAGATATACAGTGCAAGAACAGTTCTAAACACGTATTCAGTTACTGCTAAAAAAAATAATAATTTTAAGCCGGTCATTAAAAAAATTAAATAGTTCATGAGAACTTCCAAGACCTGAGGGACCAGATGAAAAGCTGATAACTATAATTTGTTCATTTGTGCTCTTTGAGACTCTTCAGAAGCAGAGAAAATTGGCACGCTTCAAAGCATTGCTCTCAATTTTTTAGGCAGAGGTGCACAGAGAGGGAATAGAAGCTGTGATTAGTTCTCAGACCCTCCAATCCTGGTTATTTTGTTACTTCAGATTGTAAGAGGTATTTCCAGCATTCATAAAGCTGTTTTCAGCTTCATATTTTCTCCTTTTCATAGTGTGCCAATCACTTGCCATTACATTTTTGATATTTCAAACTGTAAGCTGAAGATCAGCAGACCTACATTCCCTGTTGCGGGTGAACTACAGTCGTTTGAAGTAACTCATTAATTACCTTCTCTGTCGTTTCTTGCCTCCTTCCCCCTTTTCAAGGACAGGCTTTCTGTTTTAACGATAGCCTTATTCCAAGCTTTTGGAGGCACAAAAGGCTTTGGTGTTTTTGCTGTTATCTGCCATTGGTTCTCCTTTCCTTAAACTGGTGGGCCTGCTCCTTCCTGGCTTTTTCTCTTAGAGATGGTGTCCTTCGGATTGCACAATGTTAGAATGTGTTTCAGAGTGATGACTGCACTTCATATAAAAATGAAGATTGTAAGACATGTTTTGATGGTCTGGAGAGTAAAAGTTATTCACAAAAATCCACCAATAAAACCAAGTGTAAATAAAGCTTGAATTATTCTACATTCATATGTCTCATCGTATACAAACACGCAAAATAATCTAGTGCCAGGCATGCCGTGGGATCCACAGGAAAATACCATATTGTTACTGACCACAAATGGTAGATAGGTACTCTGTGATAGAAAGAGCATTTATTTGTTTGTCCACATTTCACTGTATGTTCACTCAATGCACTGTGGGTTTTTTTTAGTAGAGGTGCCTGAGTTAAAGGTTGTACATCTGTCTGCTTTTCCTGGTTTCTGTGCTTCTGGTCAGGTGAAAACTTCCAGAGAGAGAGGGAATATGCCCACAAGATCTCTGCAGTGGGATACCTGTGGTGACAGTGAAGAAAAAGATTGGTGAGAGCCAGAGATAAATGTGTGAGTCAAAGGTGGGATTATGTCCCACTACAACAACAAAAAAAGGCCATTTCAATAATGCAGATTGGGAAGCAAATATTGAGTGTTTGGGCAGAGATTAGCCTTGACTTGTTACCAATCTTGGAAAACACAAGCAAGAGAGCTATAAATACGGAGACTGACTTCCATGGCCTTTTCTTTGTGCCCTGTGAGGTAGCTAGAAAGACTGAACTGATTAGCACAGCCTTGCTTTGGATCTGTTTCAAAGAAAAAAAATAAATTGCAAGTTAGTCACTCAATTTCTGATAATTTCAAAGAAAATCGTGCCCAAAAGTACACTATTCCCAAGTTCAGTGGTCAAGTTTACTGAGAAGCCATGGTACTTAGTTGTTAGTTTGAAAACACTGTATTTGAAATGTGTAGTGAAAAAACACAGCACATGAAGTGGATGGAGGAGATTCTGCTTGTTCACAGAGCAGTTTGGTAGTACATTGCCTATGCCCAAAAAACTGATGCAGTCATATAGAATGACACTGCTATGTGTCTATATGTGTATATATATATATATGATACCCTTAGGAATCTTCTTCGTCCATCTCTGTTGCTATTAGCTGAAAAAATTAAAAATGCTTGGAACAATAATTTCCTTAATTCCATCTCTTGGCAAGAGGGGAAGAAGAACTGAAAATAACTTTAAAATCTTGCATCTGAAGATGCTCCCTGGAGCAATATCTTGTTGGCATGTATTGTGGATAAGATCACCAGGGACAGCATAGGGAAATTATGATGTTGCAAGTGTATTTAGTGGATTAATGGTTAATTTCCAGCTGTAGAATGAAATGGATTCTGCTGATTTATAGCTTCTTCAAAAACAAAGTACTCAGAGTCCAAGTGACACTTTATAGTGATTGGCATATATTGTATGTTGTGAGGCTATTATCCCTCTCACCGTGTATTTTGAACCAGTTAATAAGCTGGAACAACTTACTGTTATGTTTAAATACTAAATAATTGAAAAGTTTTACTAAATAATGTTTACAAAACTTTGTCTTCTACCCAAATGCTTAGTTATATAAGAGAATAGAGAAAAGCAGAGTCTAATTCTTCCTTTTAATCTTTCAAAATCCATAATAATGAGAAATGCATAATTTATAGAGTGTCAAATGCTTTTTCTATGCTAAGTATGCTATTTTCTTTCTGATTTTGGCCAAGAAAGAAAACAAAGAAGCTCTTGCCGGTTTGCCATTAAACTGAGATTAGATGTTTGCTCTGGACAATGGTTGAAAACAAGCCAAAGATCCAAAGTGGTCAGCTCTGGCCTGCCACAGCAGGTTTTATATGAGCTTACTTTCTGTACAGGGATAGTGCAAGTAACCTGATGCTGACACCAAGAAGGAAAGAAGCTTCCAGAGAAGCCAGATGGAGCTGTTCAGAGGACTAGGCATCTTTTCCCAGAGCTGCCTAGGTCTGTTTTGCGAGGGACCCATCTCATCCAACACATCTGCTCTGCTTCTCTTACTGGTGCTTGTTGTCCCCATCCGAGCAAGTGATTAGCATTACTTGTTGCATAGTTGTCTTACTGTTTCTATTCATAGTCAGTGCATGCCTGCATTACACACTAATTGTAACTGGTTGGTCTTTGAATCCTAATGGTGGCTGCTGGCCTTTATGGTATCAATTAATAAAAATGTCTGTCTTTGTCCTTTTTCCTCCTAGTATACCTAATTCATACTGTCAGTGTCAATGTCATTAACCTTATATACTGGTCAGCAACAGTTTGCTTGGGGATGGGATCTTAAGACTTTGGGGCAAAGTACTGAACGGTGTTCAGCTATCACATGGAATGGGTTTTACTCCCTGAATACATACAAGAAGTTCTTGTTTAGACTTTCTCATGCCACTATATAACAACAGTTCCAGTAATATCCAGAAATATTTTAAAATATTCTACAAATACTCCTGCTAACTCTTGAATGCTTGCAGAGAGCCAACACAAAAGCAGCATACACTTAGCAAAAGTAGAGAAAAAAATCAGCAAATATTGCTAAAGCTTTTCTGCAGTAACTTCAAAACTCTGCTGCTAACAACCAAAGATACATTTAGTTTCAGTACCTGTTTCACACATCCAGAACCTTGAAAGCAAATGAATAAGTAAGGGAAAGACTTCTCAACATTATTCATACATTCATGTTACTTGTGATACCGGCAATATTAGCAATTTAACATTACGTAAGTCTTTCGCTTCCATTTCCTAGATTAACTGAAGAGCAGCTGTTAGCCCAGTTATCAGTTTGTACTCTAGCATAAAACCTTATCACTGATCTTATATGTGTTTGCAACAATTACGTCAAGCAGACAAAATACCTGGCTGGTATATTCCCTGTTAAGTTGGGCAGTTAGTGTACCTCAGCCTTGCTAAAGACCCTGGAAATGTTTTGAATTAGGGGTTGCTGATGGAGGCTGAAGTGCAAATTTTCCCAATGTCATGTGACTAGTCTCAGAGCACATGGAGCCTTGCCTTTTCAGCAAAGGAGAAAGTAATGTTGCTGTTGGCCAAAGAAAACATAAAGTAGCATTTTTGCACTTGTGCTGGTATCTCTTGGGTAAGGGATTTCTTTGTGCGCATTTGTGTGTGTACGTGTATATGTGATGTCAATAACTCCTCAATGTTGAATGACATTTGATTAATTACAGCAATTAGCAATCACTTTGCATCAGTCACTGGATACTAATGCTGCTATAACCACAAAGTATGGCCAATGCTAGTAACTGTCAAATGGCATAACTCATGCTGTTTAAGTTCTTTTTGGCCAGCATCCAAAACACACAGTGATTCTTCCAGCAACTAGTTATGTGAAAGCAAACCCACACAGCAACTCAGAAACAACACGATTCAGCTTACCATTCCTCAGTAGTGCAATACGTTCAAGACTGCACTAAGGATATAATGGGGCCATTTCTCTTCAGGAAATGGTTCAAGAAAATAGGAGAACACCAACATCACCTGTCAAGTATAAAAGCTGTTTTTTCATGAAAATGATGGCCATACCTGTGCCAGCTACATATCTAAAGGAACTGACTTTGGAATTGATACAGGAAACTGATGTAATACACAATTTTGCCACATCCTATGGGAGTATCCAACTAAATTACATTAATTAGAGTAATTACAATACATTATGGTATATATTGGACTAAAAGAAGTAGCTACCAATCTGTTTAGATAATTAGAACAGACCTGTTCAAAACTTTGCATTGTTTCTCCAATATGTATTGGTACATTACTGTGTGGTTATTATGTTTCTGCTCATGGTGAGAAGTTCAGACACTGGTGAATAATTTGCAGCTGGCACCTTGTTCCTCCTTGGATAACCCCTAGGAGAAAGCCAGGCCTGTGGCTGGTCTCCTGGTTTGAACTGTAAGCAATGCCAACATTGCACTTAATCTTTAGAGCAGTGTGACATTCTGTGGTTCATACCTGAGTTTAACTCTGATAAATTTAGGTAAAACAAATCTAGAGTTTTTTCCTGATAAACATAAGGTGCTTCATTTATGTCTGAAAGGGAGATTTTTCCCTGAATATGTTTGGACATTTTTTATTCATCTATTTAGTGACCTTTTTATGAGATACTTTTCCCTGACATATTGAGATTTCCCAATATAACAATAAATATATAAATGGAAAAATATGAAGCCAAGTCCTTTATAGGTAGTGTGGACCTTTCCTCCTCTGTCCCTGGAGGTCCTCCATAAAAGTTTACCTAAAAGTAGATCTTCCCTATTGGACGTATAGTAAACTATGTTCAGAGGTGAAGTGAACAGAGTGCTTCCAATGAATTTCAAGCCTTCCCAAGACAGGGATTTGGAGAAAGCATATGTATCAAGAGCAAAACCAAAGTTTTTCAGGACTTTGCTGGAGCTTCTGTTCACGCTCATTTCTCTGTGGCTATACTAGCAAATGTGAGACAAAGATAAACATGTAGGTAAATACATAGATCAAAAGACATTGAGATTTTAATGTTTACTCTTCCTTGTATGACAGAATGTTTTTAAAAAGTTTCTAGCATATTTATTCCACTTGAACAGAGTGGGTTTTAGTGGTAGGTGGAAGCAGGGTACTCTGGAGACAGGTGCTTTGCTCATTACAAACAAAACGAAATAGGAAGATCAATTCCAATTCAGAAATGGAATATGGGTCTTACCATACAAGCTGTTGCTTTTTTACTTGCAATTGCCAGGAAGTGACACTGTTCAAATTAACCTAAATATAAAAAATTACATTGAAAAACCCATATATAGTTGTAGGGGAAGACGGTAAACAGTATCTGCAAGCAGGATGCAGCAACAAGAAAGAGAAGGTTTAAGGTAAGGATAATAAAAATCGTTCATTGAGGATATGCACTTTCTTTAGCTTTGGAAATCCATCCTGAAGGTAAAAATGTGGATACACAGATGCCGGTGTGCAGAGTTCTGGGACTAGCTATTGGCAGAATTGCTGTCTATATATCAATCTTGAGTTTGGTTTAAACACTGACAGTCAGAGAGGGGGGAGGCAACCTAAGAGCTAAAGGCATGATAAATTGCTCCTGGTTTGTGTTAGATAAAATTAAACCACTTTCAGTAGGAATGCTTCACTTGAGACTTTTTGAGGATTGCTGCTTAGGAAGGTACAAGCTGTAGCCTTTGGAAAGAAAAGCTGCACAAAGATCTAACGTTTTTGATGTGAGGCAAGGAATTTTTAATGTGCTGAAATTCAGTGGGGGAGACTGCCAAAGGCAAAAATGGCAGCCTGATGCCCTCCATCCAGTTCTGACTTTGACAGATCTCCCACTAAGTTTCCTTCCCCCAACATGAGATGTTTACTGTGATTTCACCAAGTTAACACAAGGCAGGTAAATTTTTCTTTCGCTATTCCAGCAGGGTGCTTAAACATTGCCATTCAGATGTAATTTTGGTTATGCTGTGATTCAATTCTATGAACATGGGAGTATAAACGGGTATTCGCTCCTTGAAGCTCTGTCTCTGGCAGACACTTTCCCTGCATGCTCCCTTCTGCCTGCACTGTTCAGCTGAGCTGATGCATGCAGGAGAGTTTGTAATTCATTGCAGGTGAAGGCTAGCAGCATAATAATTATGACTTGGAAGTAAACAATAGTAATAGAAGCTTGTGATCTTAACGGGGATCACTGAAGCACCGTGCAGATTTGTTACAGTTCATATCACCAGTGCAAGTCTTTCAGCCTGCCGTGTCTCGGGATCCCATTCCCCTTCCCTCTGTCCTTCATCCACTGTGATACCAACACATCACATACTTGCAGGAAAAAGTCTGCCTATGGCTTCAATATCTACTCGGTGTGTAAAATTTTGGACTGGGCGAAGTGCTAGAGCATGGCAGTGTTTTGTGCCGTGCTGGAGGTTGTCCCTCTGCTTGGGGTTTGGCCCCCATGGCTCCCGCCTGAAAGAGCGAGGCTCTGCGGCTGCGCATGTACCCCGTGGGCAACACGCTGCTGTGAAATACCTCTGGCACCTTTCTCTTCCTGGCTGGCTGTGCGATTTGCTGCTTGGGATCTCAAATGTCAAAATCTAGCTTGGATGAGAAATCCCTTCCTGAACAATGCCACAAAGGATTGTAAAGCTATTCAGGAGGTGGAGAAGTGCCTACAGTTATGCTCTGGTCTTTTACTTATAAAATGCTGCCAAAGGAAACATGGAGAATAGAGGATTCTTTCAGCTTAGCTGCTAAACTGAAAAACTTGTAGGAAAAAGTTTAGTTATAGATAACAGAAAAGGATTGGTTTTGATGCAGCTTTTTAGTTTTTTCTTTTCAATGGGGGTGGGGGGGAAGAGAAGATCATCCTCCTGGGTCTGCCAGAAGTGTATTTTGCAAACAAAGTGAAATATTTCCTTTTCAATTATTTTATCTTTCCTATCCATATTTTTTTTCATTTTTCTTTAAATAAATTTCTAAGTGAAAAAATGTAGTAAGTGAAAACATTTTATTAATAAAAATGTTAGCAAAAATAATTCCAAAATTTTCTACTGTTTTTGACTGTGGCTATTGAAAAAAATCAGTTTCAATTAAAAATAATCTTGTTCTTCTGGAAACCTCTTTTTCTATATTTGCAAAACAATTTAACGGTGAACACTTTTTACTCGAGAGCATTAAGCACAACTTGCTTAAATACTTTTTAATGAAAATTTGAATTTGCTAAGCACTGATTTTGTTCACATTTAATTTGTAGATGCTTATTTATTTTGAGTTTATTTGTATATTGGTTAGATTTATTTCCAAAGATTTTCAGGGTTCATATTTGCTCCATTACCCTCCACTTCCAGTACATCTGTTCCCTGCCTTTATTGACTGAATTTGAAAAGGAAGTAAACTGAAATGTCAGAATTTCTGGTGAGCTAGAAACTCCAATTTCTGGTCAGGTCTACTGATTTACCTACATCTTTCTGAAGTTCTGCTGAAAATAAAGAATATTCGCAGAAGATGAAGTAATGGGCTTTAGTTTGAATTTTACATAAATTTCAGGCTAGCATTTATGCCTACTTATTTTCTGTCTGAATTCCCTCTGTCAGAATTACTTTTCATCTTCATATAGTGCATTATCAAGAGTAAGAAGACCAATGCCAACCATTGCACCTGTACATCTTTCTACTTGACAAAATTAAATTAAGCAATGTGGTAATGTCTGTGGGGCTGTAGGTAAAGATTGTAACTCTCCATGATGTACATTCTGAAATACATATTTTCATTGTTTTTACAAAATATCATCGCTGCACAAGAGGTGCTCATGAAGTCAAAGAAAGCCTGTCAGGAGAAACTGAAAAGATACCTTTTTTAAAGGTGTGATAGGAGGATAGCCATGGTAAGTTTTAATCAGTCAGGTAAACCCCAAACTAGCCATGTTGTGCTGGGGCTGATGTTACGCAAACTCCGTGTTTCAGCTCAGCTACAGAGACAGAGTCAGTGCCAGCTTTCTACTTTTTTTCTTTTTTTTTTTAAGAGCACAGAATAAATTGAGCCTTAACCTGTTGTGTGACGTGAACGTGTAGCAAGATGTGGAAATTGCTTCTGAGAATAAACTGAAGAAACAGGGTAAGCTAAAGCAAGAAAATTCACTTCTGAAGATGTTTTTCTTGAACTATTTTCTCATTATCCTTAACATGAGGAGGAATCACAAATGTGTCTTCAGGGATGACTGTTGATATCCAGCTGTTGTATATTAGCATTGCAACCTGAGTCTTCTGAATGATAAAATACCAGAGTGGATGGTGGATGTGTGTGCAGTCGTCCCAAAAAACATTGCTGTCTAGCAGAAGTATTCTGGGGACTGGGTTTCTGTGTGAAAAATAAATATACATATTTTGTAAATGAAGCTAAGTAGAATATAAAATCTGAAATCTAAGATACTGCATAGGTAAACATTTCAATTAATCAGTTATTTTTGAAGAGAAAAAAAAAAATTGTCCTTATATCAATTATAAAATTACCTAAACATTCTCTGTCACTCTTTCCTGAAAAGTCCTGGAAGACATTTTAGGTTTTTGTGTGGCTCCATTGACTTCAAGATGGATGGTATTTCTTTTAGTATGTAGATACACAGTCATCACCAGAGAACGGACAAAATTATTACTGGAGAAGTAAATAGCCAATGACTGCAATACAAATGTCTGTTTTAAGTTCAGAAAAAGATACATTCTTTTGCATCATAGTATGTGGAAAGGGAAGCTTCATAGGACACTTAAGCATTTTCTGCTGCCAAAAGGGTCTTACAGCTAATTTTCTTATTTTAAATAATGGTGTGCTTAATATTGTCCTTCCAAATATGATGACGAGTCAGCTGGTCCCTCTAGTTTCTCCCAAGTCTTAGCTGTATTTAATCACTCCTCAGCTCCATACCTCAACCCAGTCTCCATTCTGACCTTTCAGACTGATTTCTTTGCAGTTACTCTGGGAAAAACAACATGCCATTCTTTAAAATCTCTCCATTCTGAGTATTTTCTACACTACATCATCAAACATGAGAGTCCTGATCTACCTCCAGCATTACCTGATTGACACAGAGATTGGATTTATCTGGAGGTAAAGTGACATACAGCTGATGTTGCCATCACCTTACTTTCTCAACTTCGTATCCTTGGTGCAAGTCGCTGCTTTTAAACACTAAAAACAACGACAAGGGTGAATATAAGTAGTTTATACAACCTCACTTCTCACCTTTGTAAATTATTTTAAATAGCTTTGCGGTATCATCCACTTTTAGTCAGTTCTACCAGAGTTTTACGTTATTATTTACATTCTGTCTGTCTGTCTGTCTATCTATCTCAGGGTGGAAAAAGTGAAAAGCAGAAATCCTTTCAGTTTGTATTATATGACTGTCTTCTCCTGGCAGCTGGCTCCAACGTGCACCTCTTTGAAGGTTGCCATGGAGACTCCAATTTAGGAGCAACTGTATTTGAGGAGAATTTCCAGCCCGGCAGTATGTGGGAAAACAGACACCAAAATTAAAGTGGTGCCTGCCCTTCAGATGGGAGTCCAGCAGGTCTGCTGGACCAGGCTGGAAGTGGGGTTGGAGGGGGAAGGATGTTGGTTGCAGAAACGTTTAATTAATGCATTACAGTTACTGTCATTCTTCTCTATCATTTTGCTTTCCTCCCCAGCTGTTTTATGAAACAAAATTAATGTTAAATGATATCTCTTGCTGACCAAATGACTGTAGTAGTGTCCAATATGCACACTTTCTACCTTTTCCCTGAAACTGAGCCGAAGATGTACTCTGCCCTTAATTCACTAATGCACTGGTTTGTAGGTCTAACTTTATAGGTATTTGTCTCCTGATGACACCCAAAAATATTTGCCTATTTCTAGTTTTGTGCTTGAAACAACAGTCTTCCATGTTGTTTCTAGCTTTTCACTCAGAGAAGACTTTGACATCATTTATTTACTACAAGGAACCAAGAAAAAAATGTAGTGGGAAAAAGCCCACTAGCATATTAACACAAGGAGCCAGCACTTATAATTTTTTTTTTGCTAGATTATGGGTAAACCAGTGCCCTAAGGGTAAATAATTTATAGCAGAAGTCCTAACAACCTTTGGTTCAGCATTTCACAAGATTTATTTTATAGGCAAAACTTGTTTGACAGTATTCTCTGTGTTTTTTTTTTTTAACATTGATTTACAGAGGTATATCTGTAAATGTTCCATGTTTTGGTTTTTATTATTTTGTTTTGCAACTTAATATCCTATGAGTTGTGTTCCGCTTGGTAGATGATTGACAGAGTTTTGGATTAACAACTGCTGTTTGTCAGAACATTATTATGAAGAATGAGACAAGACTGGAAATTAGTTTAAAAAAATCTAAATAACAGAAAAGTTGTTTTTTCCACTGATACTATTCTGCTGGCGCTGACCTTAGTCCGAATTTTTTATGTAGTTCTAACTTCTCATTGACAAACTTCTTTTTAAGAAAGGATGATGGCTTATTTCACTGACAGAAAGTAATGGTGGTGCTACTTTATTACCTGTTTGAAAGAAATATACACAGATGGAAAATGCATGTTGTAGGTCATTTTGCTGGTCAATCAGTTCTGTATTGTACCTTCAGGGAACAAACGTTCTTTAAATCTTTAATTGAGAGTATGGTCAATATTAAAGACTACTCCACAGAGGGAGCTAGGAAGTTAAAGCTTCCTAAGAATAGGATCTGGCTAGGCCGCCATCACATGACTAAGAAACCTGTGTGACTAAGAGCTCCTCGGGTGGTGTGGCTACATCTACCACACTTCTAGCAGCAGGGAGGAGGAGCAGGGAGAGAGTGATCTTCAGTGACCTGCCCCTACAGAAGGATCATAATGCCCTACTCCCTCCAGCTCAGATCTTAAAACTTGCAAACTGTCTCCCCTTAGAGATTATTGAGGCTTCTCAGTGGTGAAATTGTGTCCTAAAGAGCCTCCCCTCTCTTTGTGGCTTCCTCCCTCTGTCTCATACTGAGATACTGAGCACTTCTGTGCCATAACGCCTTGTGATCTTCCCACAACACTGCCATGAAATAGCAGTGGCCACCAAAGCAATGTCAATTTGGGAGAGCACACAAGTAATACAAAGCCAACCAGGTCCATACAAAGTGCTGCTGTGTGACTGCATGTGAGGGGACAGTTTTATTACTCCCATAAGAACAACATTCAAAATAGGAGCAGACAGCAAATGCATTAACAAGCTACATAGCTAAGATTCATCTTCCATCGGTACACTACTCTAAATCAGCAAATACTCTTGTATTCCATCAGAATTGCTTATATGATGGTTCACATTCTCTAGATAAATAGTAAATAGATTTGCATTGATAGGAATCAAAGCGTCAAGGCATTCAGTATTCTGTTCACAGTCAGGCAGGATCTGGAAAGGTGGAGTATAGAGGAAAGCAAGGAAGCACTCATGGTATTTGAAATTGAATTCCCAAAACATGATTGTCTTTATCAGCAATACTGTAAAAATTTTTCTTCCGTTGTCTACCAGTGTAGCTTCATAGACTAAGACTTGGAAAATATGAAGAAGTAACTCAGCAGTTAATTGACTACTAACTGTGGGTAAATTGTGGAGATTTATTGGCAAGCACTGTATATGACCCCATTGTATATAACTGTCCTGGTTTCAGCTGGGATAGAGTTAATTTTCTTCCTAGTAGCTGGTACAGTGCTGTGTTTTGGATTTAGGATGAGAATAATGTTGATAACACACCAACATTTTAGTTGTTGCTAAGCAGTGCTTACACTAGTCAAGGACTTTCCAGCTCCTCATGCCCTGCCAGCAAGAAGCTGGGAGGGGCCACAGCCAGGACAGCTGACCCCAACTGGCCAAAGGGCTATTCCATACCATATGATGTCATGTTCAGTATATAAACTGGGGGGGAGTTAGCTGAGGGGGTGGTGACCGCTGCTCAGGAGCTGGCTGGGCATTGGTCGGCGGGTGGTGAGCAATTGCATTGTGCATCACTTATTTTGTATATTCTTTTATCATTATCATTATTATTATTTTCCCTTCCTTTTCTGTCCTATTAAACTGTCTTTATATCAACCCATGAGTTTTACTTTTTTTTTTCCTGATTGTCTCCCCCATCCCACTGGGGTGGGGGGGAACGAGCGAATGGCTGTGTGGTGGTTAGCTGCCTGTCGGGTTAAACCACAACAGTCCAGATGTTTATAGGCACAGTAAGGCTAGTCCAGAAACTGTAGGATATGAGAGTTGATAATGTACCAGTATGTAATTTATGTTTTGCTAGCTGAAACATTGTGACTCCCTGAAGTCTTTATTACCTGAATAGAATTAAGAAAAATCTAAGTTTGCATTACAGCAGAGTCTATCAATCAGTTATTTTTTTAATAAACATCTTTTGCATTTTTTCAGCTGCTTAAATGTATTATTTAAGTACTGAACAGGTAAATTAGATTGGGTGATGATATCCATTAGAAACTTCAAGCAGGATTCTATATTTCATATTTCCTTTATTCCAGCAGTGGGAGGTATTCTAGTGGTTTGTTCTGATTTCTTCTTTTTCTTTGTAATTTTGGAAAATACCTAGTAATAGGAGTCTTGGAGCTTAGAGTAGCTTAACATCAGTTATTTGTATCCTGTCATTGGACTAGATTCTGTTAGCAGACACCAGTAGACTTTCCTCCATGGGAAGAAAATCTTTCCTGCTGTCTTGACAGAATTGGCTCCTTGCAGCTTGGCTCCTTGCAAACCATGGTAGAAGAGAAATAAATGAGGGAAAGCATATGTCAAACCTGATGGATCTTGGCGTCCTTGCATTCCTCCTCAAATGGTGTAATATCAAGCCAATACTTAGCTTCTCTAAATTTTGCTGGCCTCAGCCTTGCATAAAATCTCAGAATTAAAAACTTTTTATAAAACTGCATGTATATTTTCCACACTATATAAGTTTTCGAGAGAAAACAATGCTTAATCATAATACTTGTTGAGATAATGTCCAGGAAAGAATTTATAGTAAAAATATGAGGTCATATATGCTTCATGATACAGGAAAGCACAAACTCCTTCTGCACGTTCTAGGAATATCTGAGGCTTGTAAATCATTGTAATGAAAGTACACAGCTCTTAAATGAAATAAATCATTACATATAGTGAAAACCACAGTAAACAACTATAGTTGCAGACCTTTCTCCCAGCCACTCATCTATTTAGTCCAGTCTGCCCCACTAAGCATTCTTATTTAATGCACTGCTTTTTCCAAGGGTAGTCTCAGAAGTCTTCCACCACTAACTTAAAGAATCCAAATGACTCTAGTCTTCAAGAGAAACAGGAAAACAGACGAGAGGGAAAAATAATATTGAAGAGAACTGTGTAACCTAAGGCAAACCGCAATGTTTTTGAATATCAGTAAAGCTTTTTTTTATGCTGACAGTTATACTCAGAAATTGAATTAATGCTTTCATAATGTACATGAACAGCCAGGGATGTAGAAAAATGTTATCAGTGATTCAGAGTAACTGACTTTAAAATAGATTAAATAAAGGAATATGTAAATGAATACATACATTCAGCAATATCAATGTTCACTTAGTCAAGTGCATAGCACTTAAAATAATATTAATTCATAGTTGCATATAGATAATCATAGGGAAAACCTATGTAACGCACATCAATTTGATAGTGAAAAAGGATGTATAATGCTTTTTGAACTATTCATTTAAATCCTATACAGTTAAGTGTTACAAATTGGATTAGAGATGGTGCAAGAATCCTTCAAAGACTGTTGTATATTTAAATGTACAGAGTATATACAGCATAGTTTTTGGATGACTTATTATTGTCATTAGCAGATATAATTGATATAATGTTTTTAAAATGCATCACAATGTTTGGCTATAAATACTGTATTTCCTTTTTCTGTCTATTGAAGGGCCAGAATCTATCAAAACCCTACAGCTCCTGACTGATTGACACAATTTGTTGGAAAAATAACATTTCTACTCCTTATGTTTTTAATATCCAAATCAGGAGGCTTACAGAGGTTTTGGAAAGTAACCACACATTGATGGGGTGCGATGTCAGTATATGCAGACTAAGACTAGATTGTATTGTAATTATCATGAGGTAAGCTGCTATTTCTATTTTTTCCTGTTCTTTCTCTTCAATCCACTAAGTCTTTTTCAACCTACAGTTCTTGTATACAACAATTGCTACATACATTTCTCGTTCAAGTCAACAGTAAAGAGAGCAATTTGTATAGAAGCAACTTGTTTTGTTAGGTCTTTTCATGAATACCAAAGAAAATCTATAATAAATAAGAAGAAGCAGGAGAAAAAATTGCAGAAAATAGTTTGGAACAAATGGATTTAACAGCAACTTGGTGAAAGAAAGGAAGAAGAGAGCAGTAACAGCAAACTAAGTACAGGGAATGTGAAGTGTTGGGAGGAAGCAGCAGAAAGAGACAGTATAAATGAGAACAAAATGGATTTGGAAAATTGAAAAGGAAACAAAGGCATCAGGAGTACATTTTCTGGCAGGATCCATGAGTTCATGTGTATCACAGATGTAATAAATCCCCCAATTGACATATCCTCACTATAAGTTGGATGTGATAAAATACATAACAATGATGAAAGGAAAATGAGTTTAGTGAATACTTCAGTATGTTGAAAGAAGTGAGAATTTACGCTTTCATCTGATAAAGATGAGGAATTACTCACCGTCCGATCACTCAGTATGATTCATCAAAACCAAAATGTTTTTTGGGATGCATGAATGTGTTTGAAGTTCTTACATAGTGTCTTTGTTTTATACGGCATCTTCAAGATTTTGAAAATGAACAATTATAAAACATTTCTTTTCAATACCTTTTAAAATTTTATTCTGAATTGGGGAGGATGGAAAGAATGGAATAAGAGAGGAAGGGAGCAAGGGAGCAAGGGAAGAGAAGTTCTTGCCAGAATTCCCAACAGACTGAAAATTCTCTTCCCATTGCCAACATCTGAAGTGGACTCAGAGTTGATTATAAATTGGTTATTATGGTAGCGATTCCAGGTGAAATAACTGAGAAGCTGATAAAGAAGTGTATTAATAAAGGACATTAAAGGATAGGAGTATTTTTGACACCGACTTCATTCTGCTTAGTAAATTTAGCTTACTTCTCGGTGACATATTAATTAAAAAAATCACAGTACAAGACCAGTAAAATTCAGACAAATGGATTAATAACTAGTCAACTGACTTCTCAAAAGTGGGAAATCATGTTTGAACTGAACTAGTAGGGGCTAGCAGTGACAGAATAACAAAAAAAGAGCAATGCTGATTTAAAAATGGATGTGATAAAAGATGCATCTCTGAATTCAGCATTGTTCAAAGGGATACTAAAGTACGGAGATGACTTCTGGTATATATATACTTCAAAAAGCTGGAATTGAAATGAATGAAATGGAAATGGAAATGGTGCATGAAAAAGCCATAAGAACATTTTAAGAGCTAAAGAAAATTTAGCTTTATGATCTCTATTGAGAATACTAAAATTAAGACCATGAGTTGACTTGATCACACTATATACTTAGCTTTGCTAGATAAGGCATTAATTCTTTTGTGTTTAAAGACAACACCAAAGATGGTTGGGAGTTTAATGAAACACGCTGAAACTGGAATAGCATTACTGTTCTTATGATTGAATATGAATAAGCATCAGAACAAGTGAGATGCATTTTCTGTCTTTGACTGTCTTCAGACTCAGAGTCTTAGTCCTTCCGAAAACACTAGTTATTGTTCTCAGTGAAGGAGAAAAGCTCTGAAATTTGATCATCCATGTTATGCAATGTATTAGACTAAGTGTTCTGATAAACATTTTTGGTCTTAAAATATGAGTTTTAGAGCTTAGTAAACAAAGATATTGCCTTGATATTGTCATCATTAGTCAAAACAGCATGACAGAGAACATCAGATTGCATTTAATAATTCCTGCATCAAATCCAATGACTTGCAGTTAAGATGCAGCACGTATAATACATTAGTAACCATTCCATTCCTGGGAAAGTCAGCAGTTTAATGACAACCTTTTTGTCTACATCTAAGTTATGAAACTGAAGCACATTCCCAGCTTCTGGGTTTCAGTACATGCCAAATTGCTATCCCATACCCACGTCAGGATCAGACATGGTCAGTGATCATATGCCCTGAGCAGCCTCAGGTCTCTGTGGCTCCCACCTGCGGCAGGAGCAGGAAGGAAGCTGCAGCATCAGCAGCAATTTGAATAATCAGGGATAAAGGTGGCAGTGGGCACTGCAAAGCATGCCTGAACCCAAATCTCATTGGGAGTTTCTGCTTCCAAATCTATTTATTTACCATAGTGCAACCATAGCTTTGCTGTCAAACTCCACTATACCTCTCAATACCTTTTACTGTAACTTGGTCGGGCATCTAGTGTTGGTATTAGCGTTCACAGCAAATATATGGAAGTGGACGTATCTCAGTACTTGAGGCAGCATTGAAATCTATTGTGGTACTCCACAAGCTCCCATAGAAATACATCCCTGAGACCCTGCATTGCAGAACACCTGGTAGACATTCTGTACAGTATATATTTTAACACTTTTAATTTGAAACATTATTTTCAGTGCTACTTTACATATTTCATTTATGATCATAAACATTCATCAGCATTTGGTAACAGGATGTCGAGGAAACATGTCATATGCTTTCTAATTGGTATCACAGTCCTGCATTGAAGTGGAATCTACTTTAGAGACATCTGCCTACTTAGTATGTTATAAAGAGAATATATCCTTTTTCCTTCTGCTTGAAGGATTACATAAGTACTTTTCACTGATATATTTAGGGGATTTAAAATCAGTATGGTAACTGTATGTTTTAAGGATACCAGCAGAGGAATAACTTCCCCTGCTTAAACCAGAAATTATGATTAAATCTGATTTATTGTTCCCCAAGTGACATTAGTGATTGCTATGCACAAAAAGTTGAAAATGTTATTCAGTTTGTCAACTTCTAAGCTTATACTGCTGTTTTGCCTGCTGTAGTAACACATAAGGCCATGACCATTAACGGCAATTATTTAAATCAGATTTACTTCTAGGAATGCGATACGTGTTTCTCACCCTGGCCAGCCTGAGATACCAAACCACAATTAAAATCAGGAGTTAAGCTGAAAAGTGACATTCCACATGCAGGAGCTTAAATTAACTACCAGGCTATGTCAATACAGTCATAAATTGCCTAAGTCAAGGAGTGGACTGAAGTAAGCAGTGATCCTTGACTCACTCTCCTTTCATCTGCACTGACAGCAGTATGTCAGCCTGCAGAGGCTACTCTCTCTTGCTTTACATGACATAAGATGCTTTAGGAAGGACCCTGCCTGCCTGGTGGTGACCACATGATGTCACCACAAGACAAATAGTTTTTGGGGGGTGGGGGGTACTTGGCTAGGACAGGAGAGTCGTTGTTCCCATCCACACTGTGACCGAGCGGTGCCATTAAGCTCGGATGTTCTCCTCCAGCATGACCCAAACCTGCATGTAACTACAGCTTGGCACTGAAGTACTCTGATCATGAGACTCTGAGGTCAAGCTTAGTCACAAGCTTCAGATACCACACAGACGACCTTTATATCTTGCTTGTAAACTTGGGAAGCTCGTGCACTCCTGGCACTTAACTACAGGGCTTGATTTCCAGGGATGTCAATAATTTAGTGATCTCAGTGATGTTCACTGAGAAACTGGTACTCAGAATTTTTAAAAACTAAGTCATTAGAATTTAAGTGGCTAAATATGAATTTAATAGCTTAACTACAGACAGAAAATGTCTGAATGTTTCTTCTTTCATTCTCCCTAATATTAAGGAAAGTAATTTTTTCTCATTATAATAATGACTTCAGCAACATACCATTAAGACTCAGTCATGCAATTTGTACTCCTGTTGCCAGGCATTCAGGTTATGCTTACATATCACAGTGCAGTACCATATAGAAACAAGCAGATAATCTCTAGAGGAACTATGCTGGGACCTGGAAATATTAGGGCCTTTATCGTTCAACATTTTATTGTGAATTTTATATTCTTCTTCTGACAAGTACATGTACCCTGCATGGTGCTATGTGTATTTGTTATTACTACTTAACACAAAGTGTTCCACAGGTCACTGTGGAAGGACTTTCATGGGTAAATATTCATTAAAATGATCAAGGGTTGCATCATTAAGTCTTAACATCATAACATTCTACGTTTATACTCGCAAACACTTTTCTACTACTCTACCAATTATTTCATGTATTTTAACCACTAGACTCACTCAAGGTAAGCTCCTTGTTAAAAACTTGCATGTACAGTTGCAAGTTTATATTAAGTTCAATATCAATGTTGCATAGAAGCCTTTAGCTTTTGCATCAAGGAAGTTCTATATAGGGACAAATCTTGATCTTCCTGGTCATGTAGGTATTCCTCTTGCTCTACATTGAACTCATCCCATAAAAATAAAACTGTTTGAAGATCATTCAGGGAACAGAAGGGTTCCTCTGAACATTTTGAACCTTTCAATAACAACCCTATTTTTGGAACCACCTTGTTTCTATTTCACTTTTAAAACCTTTGACTAATGCCGTGTGTAGCATGGAACCTTATTAGAGCTCTGCTTGAGTGCCTTTCCAGGGAACATTGCAAACATGTACAATTAGCGCTGGCTAAGGGCCTGTCTGGAAAGACAGACCTTCATGTCATAATCTGGAATTTATCACATCAAGAACATTCAAGTGGTACTTACCTTGTTTCCAACACACACAATACTAAATGAAAATGAAAAAGTCACTGGCAAGCTAGTGGTAAAGAAACAATGACATTTGAAAAACAAAAATGCCCTTTCAAATTTTACTTAAGAAGTCATCACTGCTAGGGAAAACCTTGCTGTCAAGATGTTTTTAAAACCAACTTTTAATATTTCCTGTTCCCCCATAACAGTATGAACATTGAACACTTAGAGCCTACTATGCTGTCAAACAATCTGGGGCAAAATATGCAACACATTGCTCAGTTTCCTAAATGTAAGTCTGTAGGAGACAGAAGAGCTATTGCAAATCTTATTTGAAACGATCAGCTCCTCTGAGACATGGAATTTTGAAGAAGAGTCTTAAAGAGTGACTGTGCTTTTTCTCTCAGAAACCCAAATATCACTCAAGAGAAAAGAGAAAGTGTAGAGAGCTCACTACAGCTTCTACAGAAATAGTCAGTAACAGTATATGTGTCACAATGACCATACAGTTATACAGGCAAGAAACTAGGAATTCTTTTTTTTTCAGATCTGTCATATCTGAACAGTAGGATGAAAAGTCACTAGCTGGACCAGCAGTTTAGAAAGGAAAAACTTCCATTAGGAACTTGGGAAGGATCAATATGGGTTTTTTGTGACAATATAGAAGTGAAATGTTGTAAACTGCTGGCTTTTAAATTCAAAGAAAGACAGGGAGCAGGAAAAGAGATGAGACTTCAGATCTTTTCTTAAAAATTACATACTTTCCTATATCACTTTAAAAGGCAGAAAAACTGAAGGGATTCAAGAGGTTAATAACGGTGTACCAAAGATACTTACCCAGTCTTTGGCATACAGTCTTTCCATCTTTCTTAATCCAAAAAAGCAAGTGATTACAGATTTTTATTCCAGGCACATGTGACAGACTGACCTGCATAGATCTATCATCTTAGTCTGAGTATTTGAAAATGGATATGATTGGAAAGGTCTACTGTGTCAATGGGAATTAGAGTATTAATGGCATAAGGGGATGCATTTTATACAGCTCATTATGAATTTGAATATTTAAAAAATTAAAATGTTTTACAATACTTTCTACCCATAATGATCATGCATATTAAGTATGAATAGAAAATGTTCATGCATAATATTTGCTCTTTATTAACCTCGGTCCCTGGGCATTTCAGTTTTAAAATTAAATTATTGTGTGTCGTTTTTTCTGAAGCTGATGTCATACTACAAAGCCATTCTAATATAAGCATTACTGAAAGAAATACCTGTTGAATTCTATTTATTTTTTAAAATGTACATCATTCAGACTTTGTGACAAGTAATACATAATTGTAGACTGCATATTTTCATATCATAGAGTCTGAAAGTGAATTAAAGTCTTCATGAAGATAGTACATTTTTTTTTAATGTTACGGTCAGATAGTAGTTTTCCATCCCTGCTTTTAATGACCATCTCAGCAAATAGTAAGAAAAACAATGTCTTTTAACTATGTCAGGACTTTTCTTTCTGAGACATGCACAGTCGAAACCTAATTTGATTTCCTTTTTCCTAAAGGTGAAAAGAAGTACAGGGGGATTTTGTCTGGCCTGATACTCAGATCACTCTCAACAGCAAAAGAGTCTTAATGCTTTCTGCCGGCTATGGCTCACACCCTAGCCAGTAACAACAGTGGCACAGGAACTGCGCCTAAGAATATCCATATTTTAAGACAACTTGGTTCTCTGAAATATTCTTCCTATAGCTGCTATTTGTCAATTGACCTATAGTGAGTCAGGCTGTTCATAAACAGAAATGAACTTGAAAACAGAACAAGGGAGAAAATGGGAGATGATGGTTTCAGGTTACCTATTTCCTATTTTGTTGGAAAATGCTGAGATTCCTCTTATAATTTAGATAGATAGATTAACTGGATCTTAAAAAATAAATGAGTATTAAGCAAGATCAAAGTCTAACAAACTGGTAAATGAGGTGGTCAAAGAGGCATCCCAGAATAAGGCAAAGGGATATCTGTGAAATGAAGAGTTGAAGCTGATGTAATTGATGGAGAGGACTGAGGAAAAGGAAACTTGAAAAGGGAACCAGCTAAGGGTTACAGACAGCAGTGATGTATGCAGAGCTTAGGAATCAAATGGTGTTTTGAAACAGCTGCTCAGCATGGTGCCCAGGCAGTGAAGTAGCACAAAGAGAGCCACGGCAGGCCTACATTCATGGGAGCTCAGTATGAGGAGCTGAACAGGCTCCAGAGGACATAAACGCTCACCCCCTCCAGGAAGAACAATTGGTTTGGTTTTCCAGAGACACAGCAGCTATGGGCTTTAAAACATCTTTGGAGATTTGGTCACAATCTCAACATGGGGAATAAAGGGAAGAAAAGGATGGTGAGTTCATTCTGTATTTGATAAGCTGTTCATTTACGTCACACTCTTTCATCAAAACCAAAATTTTACATGATTGGTGAAGATTCCCACTGGTATGGCAACAGAAACCGATAACGTTGCTCAAATATTGCAGTAATTTCGGAGTCCAAATGTGACAAATTCAGTTACTACTGCAAAGAGCAAGATTAATCAAAAGAAAGGCATAAAATAGGATCGGCAATAGTGCTCAGGTAGCTTGTCAAGGCTTGCTTCTAGCAGTCTAATATCAAAAGAAGTGGAAATGAAGTGAATAGCGGAGTGTGATTAAATTCCAGTCTTCATTTTCTCTTCAGTTTTTCTTTTCTCTGTTCTCTGTGTGTGGGGTTGTGTTGCAACTTGCTTAGTTGCAACCTGTACAAGATGCACATAATTTAATACACACTGTACATGAGCCTGATTCCAAATTTGTAAATCAAGCAATTTTTTATTTGCCTTACTCTGCGAATTGTGGTAAAGTATGTTTATGTTATTTGAAGTGCTAATTAAGGGATTTATATTCCACTTGACAATACGTTAGTGCTAAACATTTGATTGGCTTTTTTGAGATCCTTTTCTGACAAAAAATAAAACTGAGCTATAAATTATATTCAATCACGTACAAAAACAGCCAAGACAACATCTTCAGAACCATGACCATTGGACATGCCCAGCTAATAGGTATGATATCTATTTCATTCTACCTACAGCCCTTGGAAAAGAAATGCATTATTATATGGTGTATTTCTAAAAGAGCTTTGGCCCTACTGTTCTAAAGATTTCTTCCCCCACTCTTTTCTCTTTGAGAAGTGTGAATTTGCAGCAGTAGGTTTGTTTCTCTTCCCCAGCCCAGTGCTCCAGCCTGTGTAAATTTTCTCATTTGTCTGTATCCCGGTTACGATACGTCCTCTTTGACTCAGCTGAAGAAACTATTAACAGCCCTGGGGAGAGAGTCTCTAAGCACCGTCTCTGTGCCTGCTGCTGGTCCCCAGCCAGCGTGGAAAACTCTGTTACATTCACATCCCTCGTTGTTTCTTTCTGAGCCTCTGCCACCTGAGGATACTGCGTGTTTGGGAGAGGTGGAATCACTTTGCTCTGTCCAGGAAATTAAATATAAGTTCTGCAAAGAGTGAGGTCTCCCTCAGGTAAAAAGTATTCTGAATTATGACAAAAAGCCTAGATGCAACTTTTTGTTGTTATTGGGTTTTTGCTTTTAGAAGCAGTAAAATATCAGAATATTTTACTTCACAAGTATTAAATAGTTTCCCGTGAAAGTCACATGGGGATGACACAGTCATCCCAATGGATCTGGGATGGTCAACTCAACAGTTCCCAGATGACATGCTGAAAAACTTGAGAGCTGAGAATCTGTAGCCTCTGAGTTACCTGCTTCCTCGGTATGCTTTCCTACCTTGGTGATACAGAGCAATTAACCTGGAAACCCTAAGAGTTTGTAACCTAAAAGACTCAACTTTCTGGGAACTTGAGGACCTACATCTTAGAAACCAGAAAACCTGGGGTGCTTCCCCAATAACTTCTTCATGAAGACACACACAAGCCTGTAGAAAGTCTTCCTGGAAGACAAATAAATTGTGATCTACTGGCAGCAGCCCCCTGTAGCAAAGGACATAGGAAGCAGAGAGCAAAAGTACCTCCTGCTCAGCCTGTCTCTTCAGCTTCCAGTAAGTGAAATTCCAGAACCCACTTTAACCTGATCTAGCCTCGCTTAAACTAGTGGGAAGACTGCATAGAGTCTACCTTCCTGAAAAATAAAACTTCAGAGTATGAAGTTACCAGAACAGAAAAACATTTATTTTACCTGTCTATACTCTTTTTTTTCATTACCTGGAACTTGGTATGGCTTTATCTCATTCTCATGGTATTCAATTTGTTGTGCTTTATCACTGTGATCTCCAGCACTTCCAACTCAGATGACCAATCTCCAAATATTACCTCTCTCATCTGGAGTTTTCGCTCACCGGTGTTTAAGGTTGCCCTGCACTGTTTTTTCGCTATGATGAACCTCAGGAAGTCTGACCCCAGTTCAGCTCACTGGCAGTTTTATCTCATAGATATAATGATAGAGTGAACCATGGCCAGCTAGTTTTCACAAAACAAAAAATTTATTTTTTTTTATTTAGAACAAAAATTTTCCGAGAAAACATATCCCAAACCAAGTTTACTATATATTATGTGCTATCCATATGGAACTCTGGGAAGCACCCAAGCACTTAGTTTCCTTTATTATTCATCCATACATACATCCTACCCCCACCCTCACCCTCTAATATTTCTCTAGCATTAGGAAGCCAATCAGAGAAGTACATATTATTTCCCCCACAGATAAGTCTTGTATTTAGAAAGACAGATTTATTTCCATGTTAAGAGCATCTCTAACATCTCTCCAGAATATTTTTTTGAAGTTTCTCAGCATGTGAAAGTAGGAAATTCATATCAGCCAACTCGGTTAGTTTCCCTAAATGCAAGAAAAATAAGCACTTCCACAAGATACCTTCAGAGCAGAAGCCTAACTTATTAGTTCTGTTGATATTTCCTTATGCCATATGTCTCTAACGCCTAAATATTACTTGTAACCTTTACTTTTCACCTCTTTTCCCTCTTCAAGTACTCTGAAGAGTCTTGTCCCACACAGCCAATTTATTAGATACAGAACTCCTGTGCCTTTAAATTGTTGGAAACTGGACTGGAATACATAAAATTTTATTCTACTATTTATCTGGTTTTTAAAATGCAGCTGCTGAATAAGTTGGTGATATCCTTAACGTGCATCTTGTTATAAAATTTTCAAAAAGTATTTTCAAGCTTCATAACCATTTTCTTTTATTTTTGATGAACAGGACACAAGAAAAATTTCCATTCTTACCAAATGTAGTATACCTACAGTGTCAGCATTTATCTTCATTTTGGTTTTTTTTGGGGGGAGAATTAAAAGGCTGATGATTCCCATGCCAATATAATTAACAGAATGGAGGACAAACTGTATCCATCTTACATTTCTTGTATACCTACTTCATCTGTTTTCCTGGATCACCATATCAGATACTTTCACAGGTAGACTACAGATATATTAGGTTCAATAAATTTAAATTAATTTAAATTGTTCTGACACAATCTACCTGCAATAGAACTTTGTTGCATTTTATCCCATTCTCTTCTTATCAGCACATCCTTCATTGAGCTTTCCTTCAGAATCTGTTCTAAAATCTTGTGTAGTAGTAAGGTCAAGCTAGTGGGACTTTCACATTTTTTGTTTTTTTCTGTTCTACAAGCAGAAGATGTTGACAGGTTCTTTGAAAAATACTTGCTACTGAACTTTCAGCATCACATGCCATTAGTATTATAACCTAATATTTTACAGTATTATGTTTCCTTAAAAATTTGCAAGTATTTGTAGACAAATGGCAATAAAAGCTTCCCTTGCCTCTTTTATTTCCTTTCATTCCAATGATATGTCTCAGTATAACCAAAAAATGCAGATCGGAAGGATCTTCCAAAGGTCATCTAGTCAATATTCTTTCTGGGGAAGAAAGAATACATGCATATACATGCATCAGTGCATGTATACAAAATGGAAACAGCATACTATTTTGTATTAGTGTTCAGGTTATGATATAAGTATCATTCTTGACAGATACTTATCTAAGACTTCCAATGATGCAGACTCCATGCCCCTGTCAGGCAATCTGTTTTGACGCTTTACTATACATAATATTGGACATTTTTCTCAATATCTTGCCTGATTATTACTTGTTTAGTTTGAATCTTCTGCCTGTTCTATCATCTTTCATTTGGTCAGGAATTTATTTTCTGTCTCTTTGCAGTTATCTTTTGCATATTTAAAGAAGGTTACTGTATCACCTTTGAAGCTTCTGTTCTTAAAGTTAAGCAATGCCTGTACTCTTTCCTCACACATCATCTCTTTCAAAACATTCTTATGTTCTGTCCTATGGTTTTATCATTTAGTCCACACCTTTTTGATGTGCAGTGTCAGAACCTGGACAAAATATTCACTGAAGCTTTATCAAAGCTAAGTAGAATATGGTATTTCCAGCATATATTGTTTTGGTTATTCTCCCGGTTAGAAGGAAAAGCAAGGTGTATGTCCTCTATTGGAAATAGCATACCATTTTGTATTCATGTTTGGACTGGATCAACCACATTCAGATTTTGCTCTGAAAACTAATGATTTATCTAGTTCTGTAGTCTCTATTTACATAGCTAATTACCCCAGTATAAATGTACAATTTTCCACTTATCCTATTCTAGAGTTTCAGCTCCTTTCCAGTTTAAAATTGCTTTGAGTTCTTGTCCAGACGTTTTGTCTTCCCATTCTTGCCAACAGCAGCTTGATGTATTCTGTAAGTATAATGAACATACTCTCTGTCCCATCACTTAGTTTATTAATGAAAATATTAGTGGTAATGGAATCAGAGGTGAACTCTGATTAAGTCAATTCTTTACACTTTCATTTTCACTGTAAACCATTAATACTTCTGAGTAGTTTTCGAACCAGTCATGTATTTGAGATTAGTTTTTCTGTACTGGCTTATTACTGCTCAAAGCTTCCCCAGTTTACTTATGACAATGTCATGTGGGAGTGTGATGGGCAAAATCCTTACTAAAGTCAAGTTATTTTTCTTTTTTGTACAGCTCTGGTACCATCTTAAAGAAGAAAATTAGGTCAGTTCAACACAAATTGTTCTTGACAAGTCCATGTTAGCTGTTACTCATCTAAGCTGTTTTCTTTTGGGTGCTTATAGATAGTTCTTGTCCGTTTTCTAGGAATTAAACTGAACACCCAATCTATAATTACCTCGTCTTCTTTTTTTTTTCCTCCCCTTTTTCAAAACAGGCATTATGTTCATCCTCCACCAGCTATTTTTGTAAATCATTACCCCTCTTTTAGGTTGCACTGAACTCAAAATGCAGTGCAGTAGAATAAGTGGGAAATTCTACATGTAAATCAACTACATAAATGAACAGGAAAGTAAGCAGTTGTTCTGCAGAACAGAATCTGAGCACTGAAAGGCAAAAATTAAGAGATCTAAGAACCCTCTACCCTTTTATTTTAGAATTTAGAGAGAATGTATTCAGACCCCGGCAATCTAAAGCATAGATTTTGTCTACATATTCTTTTTCCTGTTCATATACTATTCCTGTATGAAATCTTCCCAGTGAGTCAGTGGTAGCAATTTCATTAGCCACATGATTGTGTTTTGCATTTTCCTGTAAACTCATGAAAAATGGCTGTGATTTTCTTGGTATCATCTACTGATAGCTTTCTCCTCTGCTGATAGTGGAGCAATGATTTTCCTGGACTCCTACAACATTTGCATAGCTATTTATTTTCACTTGTGATATCCCTGGATAGTTGAATATCTTCCTTTGCCATGGCCTATCTAGTTTTGTCCTTGTATACCTAGCCTTTAGTTTTATTTGTCCTTAACAATCTGATCAAGTTTTTACTTCCTGCATGCTTTGTTCTTGAACTTGAGGTCAGTGATCATTTCATGGTCAAATTGTTCTCTTAGTATCATTCTGATCTTTTCTCATCAGTGGGACAGTTTGTATTCACGCCCTTGTTACTGATGCTTCAGAGAAATCCTAAGTCTTCTTAAACCCCTATTTCCTGAGACTTGCCTCTCAATTCTCTAAGTTTAATGGGGTCTGTCTTCCTGCAATCTAGTAGTCCAATTTTGCTCCTTCAATTTTACTTCAAAAATGTTTTCCAGATCTTCTGTGTTTCCTAAAGCCTGGGAATGTGATTTTTTTTTTCTCCTCAAATCACTTTTTCCTTCAAGTAAGGCCCTTATTTATATCTGACTTATTCAATTATATCTTCTTTATCAAAAAGACTGTAATCAGTGGATCACATGAACCTCTTAGAGACATTTTTTCCTCAGTAATATTCTTTTCTAGGAAATATTTAGACAGATAAAATCCTCTATAACCTCCAACTACTATGCTGTGTATCATTTGACCAACTGCTCAATGAAAAGCCATGTCCTTACATCTTTAATATTTCTATGTCCCCTCTTCCAATCTGATGATTATTTTCTTCTTCTTCTCTAGTGCCCTTCATTACTCTCTGATTTCTCTTTGTCATTTCTTTTTGCTGTCATCTTCAGTTACCGAATTTCTGTATCACACTCCACAGAATCTGAAAAAATAAGTCTAGAAAGTAGTAGGATCACATTTCCACTTTAAGGTCTAAGGCTATCTCTGTGAGAAGTGAACTTTAGAACGGGTTTCAAAAATGTTTTTCCAACAAGTTAAAAATATTTATACTTTACTCTTTTTTCCTATAATAATGCTTTTTTTTTGTTTTTTTTTTTCCTTTTTCCATTGCATATCTCAATGATATGTCACTGTTGTACCATAGGTATTACAGCCATTTTAGCTTAATTTTTCTCTCTTTTAAGTAACATTCATTTGTATTGCTAAATATTACGTAATACCATATTGGTACCACTGCTTGTGATTCAGTTAACTGACTTCATTTTAGAATCTACTGTTCATAAGAAGTACTCATCTTGGGTTTAGAATACGTAATGGATGTTCCTTCTGCAATCTCAGAAGAGAAAACATTGTTCTGCTGAATCACAGAAATGTGTATGTCATATCTGTAAGAGAGTCTTGTCTTCAGATTAAGAGACTGTCTTTTGAACTGAGCACAGTACCAGAGAAATTATACAAACACCCAATCCCTTTGAGCAGAATCTCTTCTCACTTCCATCTAATTTTCATAAGCAAGGGAACTGACGATATAAGCTACACTGTGGAGACAATACTCTTCTTCAGAAGTTCACAGACAACAGGGCAACCCATTACACTATTGTACCTTTTCCATTGCAGAATTTTTTCCCTTTACATCTAGTTGGATTTCCCCTTGCTGCAAACTGTGACTGTTGCCTCTGTCCTTCTGCTGTGCATCTCTGAGAGAGACTGGTCCTGTAATCCCTCCTAGGTCATGAACACAGCAGTTAGACTCTCCCAAACCTTTTGGTTTCTTCTCTAGGATGAACAAACTCTTACTGTACATCATGAGTTCCAGCCCCTTCACCGCCTTGGTCATCCTCTGCTAGACTCTCTCCAACTGGTCAATGTCTGTAGGGTATTGGGTGCTTGAAACTGGGTACAGTACTCCAGACATGCCCTCACAAGTGCTGAGGAGGGGGAATAATCACTTCCTTTGACCTGCTGGCTGTACTTTTCCTAATGCTCACCAGAATACAGTTAGCCTTTACCAAAACAGTACACTGCTGATTCCTGTTCAACTTGCCTGCCAAGACAAGGTCCCCAGGTCCTTGTTTTTCAAAAACTGCTTCACAACTAGTTGGTCCTCAGTCTGTAGTCTCCAGCTTGAGTTAATGCATCTTGAGTACCTTTATGTTTGCCTTTGTTGGACTTCATGCAGTTTCTGCCAGCTCATTCTTCCAGCTTGTCAAGGTCTCTCTGAATAGCCCTACCTTTCCAAATATCATGTCATCTGCAGACTGGCTCTTCTCTTCATCACCTAGGCCACTGTGCCATTCACCCTCACCCACAGAGTCCTACAGTTGCATTTGATTCTATCAAGGTCTTTCTAGGGAGTATTATTTCCTAGAAGAGCATCCAGGCCACTCCTTGTAGAGTATTCTGAAGCTCTTTAACCAGTCTAGATGAAGGGCTCTGTTTTCCACAGACTAACAAAATAATCATTGGAAGAGAGAGGAAGAGAAAGACTACATTTGAATAGCAGCAGATATCATCCAGTAGGTGTGACAGCAGAGCTCTGATATCTGCTTAGCTGTGTATTAAAATACTGTGTTTATATAATTAAGCCTGTATTCAGATTTTAGATATTGCTAGCTCAAGACTTCTGTTCAAATTTCCAGATAGAAACACAATCCACTGCTGTTGTAAAGTGATGAAACTCTACTGAGACTCCCAATTCAGCTGAGAATCTGGCTGTAAAAGTGAATCTATAATAAATCAATGGGGATTTTTTTTTCTTTCTAGCTCAAGTGATTTAGATTTCCAGGAATCGTTTTTTGCTGATGTATTACACAAGCTAGGATTGTCTGTTAATTTCAGAAAAGACTGGAATGAAGGTTATCATTTCACATGAATGTACAGTAGAAAATGATTATGATTATTAAAAAGTATTTATCCAGGCAAAGTATTCCTCATTTGTGAATATAAATTTGCAAAACTGTACATTTAAAATCTAGGGGAAATTTAGAGGAATAATATATTGGCTCAAAATGTGCACATTCTAGAATCTATTAAAGTATTTTATAAAATTTTATGAGAGTAAGCTCATTGAATGTTATTCCTTTTGTTGCAAAGTTCTGAAGCTTGCTTGCAGTTGACATCATTACCTTGATAACATAAAAATATTCTGGGTTTAAAAGTAGTCTCAAGAAAAAGCACATTGTACTCAATGAAAAATCCATTCTGTCAGTCAACACAGATTGTTTAATCTAAACTGAAAGAAGACGGGAGAGAAAAGTCTTTATTTTATCTTATGATTACTTTGCCTTAACTTTCTGCCCTAAAGCAAAAAATAAAATTCAAAGAAAGGCAATGAAAAATAACAGTGAAAATGAATCACCAAATGAGTTACGGAGTAATCACTGATGGAAGAACAGAGACTGATAAAGGTAATAACATTTCACTGTCTTCTTAAAAGAACCTGAAATTAACTGGTAAATACTAAACTCAATCAAAAAGATAAATCTATGATTAAAAATATAGCTACTGTTCCATACAGAAATTTTAGTTTCTGCAGAAAAGCATTATATATGGTTGAAAGAAATAGTTTCAGAATGTTACATACCAGGAATGCAAAAGCAGCCAAATTCCGCTCAAAAACAGTATGACTGGCTGCGCTTAGGTAGCAACACAGTGTACAATCTTGGCCCCACTGAAGTCAAAGGTATAATTTCTATTCTTAGTATCAACTCAAAATTCTTATGGAAGCTTTGACACCATGACTCAAACTACAGCTAATCAGTTGCTTGCTCTTCCTTGAAGGTTTGTCATTCTTATTAGCTGGGGATTCCTGACCTCCCTAACCACAAACTCAGATTAACACCAAATTCATCGCTTAATTTTCCTTTAATGAGACAGTATAACAAGCAGCAAGGCAGAGTACCAAAACACTGCTGGACAAACTGTAAACACTGCCTGTCCAACAGCTGGGATCCAAAGACGCTAGCTACAACTTCCTAAACACAAAATACAGCTTTCCAATAAATATCGCTACATGGTTGCTAACTGGCTGGAAAACAAATGTAAGTGTTTGTCACCTACACAGTATACATCAATCATATATTTCGTCTCATGGATTCTGGGCTTGTTTACACCTATCATGGGAGGGAAGTGACCATTTGAACCAGGTCTGTGACACTCTGAGTTCCAGCTGAGTTTAATTGAATGCTGGGATATAGTTATCATTATTTTATCGACATTAATATTTTCTAAATACCTAATAAGTAGCTGAAAACTTCCCTGCAAATTATCATATAAACTTTTTATGATCAGTTATGCATGTTTACACCAGTCAGTTAATGATGCACACAGATATCTGTCTATACCTGAAAACAGCTACTTGAGTTTGTGAACTTATTCTACTTTCCAATATGGATATGAATTCCATTTTCACTCTGCAAATTATATACCAAATCTATATGTATCGCAAGTCCAACATTTGCAACATTTTGTGTATGCAAATTGCTTGTCTGGCATGCACCATATTCTAGCACTGTAAGGAACATGGAGTTAAGTAGTGTTTCTGTCCTAATTGCTGGGAACCTAATCAGCAAACCTGGCACAAAATAGGTGAAAAAGTTGCATAATTATCTTTTTCTTTGATTATCTAGCTGCAGTTAATAACAAACAGCCAAATATTAAAATTGTTAATTCTGTTTGTATAAGCTATGAAAATTGCAGTTAATTGTACTCCCAAAGTTTCTGAGCCTTTGGAAATTCTCTTTTTTGTCAAAAAAAATGAATCCCTTAATTAATGGTTTGGTTTTTTTTCTGAAAACAGATTCTGTAGTGAGGCCTCCTTAATGTCATGGATTATTAGACAGATTAGATTAAAGATAGATTAAAACAGTATCTGGTGGAAGATTCATGTTCATTTTAGGGTTCTCAAAAAGGCTGATGAAAGTATTAAGAGCTTGGAACTATGGTTAAATTCCATCAGCTAGATTAAAACAGTATCTGGTGGAAAAGACTGTTTTCATTCTTTTTGGGATGCATCATAAATTCCAAAACAGTTCTAAAACTCATAATTGGTCTTCTGATCTGGCTTTATTTGTTCATTACTAACACCTTAATCATTGTCTGTTTTGATTACTGCCAAAATGAACACCTTTTAGATTCTCAACATACGTATACATGTACATACTTAATGTAATACTGTAACTAGACCAGTCAAAGGATCTGCTCTGTAACAAAATATAATGAGTAAATTATGCATCTTGTACTGTAATGCAGATATCCTTCTACAGGATTATGCTGTACTGTGGAGAGATTCCAGAATGGTGGAAGTATAGCATTCTTTTAATCCAGAAAACACTTTGTCTCCAACATCATTATTCTAGTTGTTTTATTTATCATATAATAATCCGGTTTAACACAGGTCCCAAGAATTTTCAGACCTTGAATGTCACGCTACCAAAACCATTCCCTATTTTTCATACATTTTTTTCCAGTCTTTTCATTCAGTTCCGTATACACTGTAGGAGAATTTTTTTTTTTTTTTTTTAACCCTAAACACTTCAGCCATTTGGTTTCAATCTGAGTTTGCATCTGAAGAAGTTCTGCAGTTTCTCATCAAATGCATGGTTTTGCATTTGGTAATATCAAATGTGGTTTTATGTTCAGCTTTTAGAACTAAAATAGTACTTCATTGAACAAACAGACCAAAACATCCTGCCCATACCATGGCCTGTTAAGGGCAGAAGGGACTGAAAGTTGTAAAATCTCTTTTTGGAGAGTTTTGAATGCACATCACACTTGCTCCAACTTTCACAGGTTCAATTACTCATCTAGCTTCAGTCAGACTCCCTTAGGCTCACACCCACCTACTGACACGTAATTACATTTCATTTCACAATACCTCTGATATGACTCCTGGAATCCAACTGTGTCGAAAAGTCTAACTCACAGGCCAATTGTAAGAAATAATTGTGTCACCAAAACGAAGGAACCAAAAAAAAAAATTAAGTGTATGTAAATTACAGCTGAAGAAAGCGCTTATACTCCTCTTTTCTGGACCCCCTAAGATTCAGCTTTGACTGACTAACCCTCACAGCTGATCTCACACAAATTTGTGCCCTGAAAAGTTTTTCAGGTTATTTATATGATTGCATTGTCTTTTGCTTCTTCACACATGTTGTCTCTTCTCCTTCCTCTTCATCCTCTTTTGCATTCCAACTCACAACGTGTGGCAAGATACAAAATAAATACTATTCGAAGTGAAATAAATTGATACATCTTTGAGATTTAAGAAGAGCATTTCATACTGAAATGCTGAAGCCGTAAGCAGCATGAAGCAGGTGTGTCAATGTATGTGTGGGTGTTACATGGGTGAGGGAAACATGCAGCTCACTGATGCAACGGGGTAACATTAGTTGCATGTTACTGTTAGGCAAAGGCAGACTTTGACCTGTGATGATGAGTGAGGCAATTAGGTTCAGTAGTAACTATGTTTTATTTTAACTTGATCTAAAGTCACAATAATGCTTTTTTCTTGTTCATATGTATATTTTATTTTCACTAAATTAAAAGCTCAGTTTCATTGCTGTGTTAGTATGTTATGCTGTAACTGTGACAGTGACATAAGAACCCAAGAAAGCAGGAACAAATTTCATACTTCAAAGACATTCCACACCAATATACTTTCCCCACTAGGGTGCTTGTGCTGCCAATTCTCAGTTCTTTGCAAAGAAGCACAACAAATTTTGGATGAAACTCAGATATCAGAAATGTGATCCAAATTTTTCAACACATTCGTGACAGCTTCAGATATATGATAAAAGTGATTTTTCCTGTACTGAGCTCATAGTATTATTTGGAATCCAGCTACGGGATCAGCCCCCAGCTTCCTAGTGAGAACCCTCTGTAGGTTTGAGGCAGGCAGAAGCTGTGAGTTTCCCAGGCTGACAGGAAAGAAATCTGTACTGTGGCACGGTCTAGAGATTAAGGAATAACTTTATCACGACTTTTTGCCCTTAGCACAATCAACTTTGATATGCAAACCTAGCTTTAATTCTATAAGATTTGGAACTACTGTTTATACAGTATCGCTCATTGCAAAAGGTAGGTAATGCAACAGATACCAGTTCCTGTACTTCTCTGCTTGTTCCAAAAGAAAGGGACAATAATGGGAGAATTTAATAGGTAGCTATGATAGAAGATATATGCGAATATTGCTGCCTGGGACTCTGAAGGAAGAACATGTCATGTAAAGTGAGTAAAGGTCTTATTTCATATCTAACGGGAGAAATCCTGACTGTGACTTCTAAAAGTGTCACTGGTTTCTTGTTGGCTGCCCAGAGATCTAGATTATATAGCACTACACAGAAATAAAGAAATATTTAACTAAGCTCCTCATATTATGCATCAGTTTCTGACATTCAGTATGCTTTTACTTTCTTAAAGGAAGTAAGCTGGATAATTGTTAAATTAATTCCTTATTTTGCTAGCATCCCATAGAACCAAAAGTACACTTAAAATTGTAACTGTTACTTTACTGAAAGAAATCATAAGGTATTTGATGTACTCTAGGTCATGTATGTGATTAAGAATTTCTTTTTCCTCGTTACAAGCACTTAATATGTTTTTCAAGGTGAGAAGGGGAATGAAAAAGTGAAATGTCTTAAATCCCCAGGAAATATTCTTAGATGGCTGCATTTACTGCCATCCAAAAGGTTGTGTTAAACAAATGGAAAATTCTTTAACTCTGTGGTTATCTAGTTGCTTTTTCAATCACTTAGTGTATATTGCTTAAGCAGAAGAAAATGTAAACCAAGATTCATCCTAATTTGTAATGAAAGCTTACACTGGGGTGTGAGTCAAACTGTATAACTTCTTTGTTTCAATTGTGATTTACGCAGCCATGCAGACATGTGGCTTTCCTGTTCATTAAATTCCATTGAAAATATCATATTTATCTAAGCAGAGTAAAAGTCATGAAGTGTAACTCTTTACTATTACAACAGCAATTCTGTGGTCATATTGCATGGCTGACAAAGGCAATACTGCATTCCATTTTTTTATGAAACTGAAAAATTAAAGCCTTTCTTTACTACTACCATAAGTCCGTATAAATAAAAATGCAACTATTTCAATAGAACATGCAGTATTTGGAGAGAGAAGAAAAATTAAATACGGACTTTTGTGTCCTTAACATTGGAAATTAAGCACCCATCTAGACAATGAAATGACACAGGGAACTGACAAAGATTAGAAACATATTCTGTGAAAAACAAATTGGAGCTAGTTATTGTAGAGGAATCAATTTTCATATTGACCCCAGCTTAGAAATTATGTCAAATTAGTCATTAGTTTGCTAAGTAATTAGGCAAAAGACCCGTGGCCAGTGCATTTCAGGGCTCTTTTGCAAAAAATGAAGTGAACATGGATTAAAATAGTCCCACTAACAACAGTTCTGGTGCCACAATGACTGGAGCAGTTTACCTAGTTTGCAACTAGAAATATAAAATGAAAAACTGTCTTGGGGCAGGCTTGAGACTGTGCAAATGTCTTGGGAGATGGAAAATTTCATGACTGGTAGGTAGGTAAGTATGTGTAGCTGATCAAGATGACAGCTAAGAAGGACTTTAGTATATGTCCAGATGGGGACATGGCTCCCTTCCAGTCCACACACTTGATCAGAAAAGAAGATCTGAAGAGAGGATAATTTTTGCCCAGATATCACTCTGAGATAAGGTGGGATGCAACTAAAGCACTCCCTTGCCCTCAGGACATGAGAAGCACTCATGGGTCCCCTTGTTTAGCTGTAGCCATAGTTTACTATTTATAGAAAGGGAGGAACAAGAATGTTTTAATGTGGGGAATATCATTAACGATTCTTAATGGATGTAATGAAAAGAGACATAAAATAGTCAGAACTTCTAAAAATGTCTTTTTATTGTCTTGCAGAACAATTTCCAAAGGTCAATGGAGAATACGTTAAATGGCCTAATAGATGTCTTCTGTACCTGGTGCCTTAGAGGCATGAGACAAACTTTTTTTTTTCCCTAAAAATGATACCCAGTTCATTCATTAAGAGTTATATGACACTAAGGTTTCATGCAACAGTTAGTCTCTATAATTTGAAACAATTCTGAAAAGTAATTGTTTTTGTCCCTGTATTTCCACAAAGCTATGGACTTTAATCTAAAATTTGCTCTTCTTGATTGCCAAAGTTTGATAAACTTCTGTGTATACAGTTTAATACAAATATTCCAATATGCATTTTTACTAAATCAGATATATTTTTTCAACCATTTTGATTTATATGGTACATTAAGTGTGTATAGTCTCTGGGACATTAAGGAGAAAATTTAGAAGGTTAGTTAGTCTTCGTGTTCATTTTAGGGTTCTCAAAAAGGCTGATGAAAGAATTAAGAACTTGGAACTATGGTTAAATTCCATCCTTTATTTTCAGATCTGGAAAGGATATCTGAAAGTATAGATTAATCCTTTCAGAAAAGCATGAAAGTGTAACTTTCCACTTGGTTTTAAAAAGAAGCTTTACATCTTCCAGAGACGGGGGGTGGGGGTGGGGGTGGGGAAGAAAGGAAATTTAAACCTAAGACATAAATATAGTCAAAATAATTTTTTTGGTAATAATGTTCAGATTCTCATGAAAAAATTGAAACATTGCAGTGCATTTGTGATCAATGATTGAGTCATTCATTTACTGTAAAATAAAAAATTATGTGGGACAGAAAGATAATTGAGGAGAAACTTGCAAACTTGTTTTTAAAAGCACCATCTCTAACTAGCATTATAAAGAAATCACACCAAGATAAGGATAATATATTTCAGTGAATTAAAATCAAAATTGGAGTGTAAAGGATGGAAAGAATATTAAAAAAAAATCTTAAGATAAAAATGGTTAAAAAAGCTCAACAAGTGACAACTAATTACAAGTGTTGCAGCAGTGTTTCTGGAAAAAAAACCCAACAACTCCTAACAATAAAAATATTTTCGTTTATGTGGAAAATACATCAAAGAGTTTATTTGTGTTGAAATGAAGAAAAGATAATTAGTTGAGAGAAAAGAGTCAAAAAGAAGTTGTGTTCAGTAAAAATCAAGATTTTCACAGCGATCTTTCTTTTAATAGCCTCATTTTCAATAAAGTTCACTTCAAACTGTTTTATGTGACTTTCCATCTATATTTACATTGTAGGTCAGATACTTCAAAATGGTACTACTTACAGAGCAATGTCCTAAAACCAGATCAGTGGTATACTTTTGCCTCTACATAGACACGGTCCAATGCAACGGAAACCATACTACCCAGACCTGAGAACTGACGTGCTGTTGTGAGTTCAGTGGATGGACATAGATTCAAAGTTTTTAAAAATAAAGCAGAAAGAGTAAGAGAATAATTGACATAAAGTAAATGAAATAAATAGATTTAAAACCCAACAAGTAACAACAGTAGAGAAATAAATCAAACTACAGAGGTTTACATATTAATATGTAACTGAAAGAAAGGAAAAAATCTCTGACAAGTCCTACCAATTGGTACAACAATTGACATATTTGATAATGGTCTTCAGTAACCTGGTTAAAACAGACTAGAATTGTGGTAGCTGTGATATGCCTAAATACAAGGTTTTCATTAAGGTTAGCTATCTCATTAATTTTGCCAAATGGACAAATGCCAGCGTTGTCCATATATTTGCATAACTGCTATTTCATTAGCATTATTTCTCTGTGGGGGGTGGGAGGAAGGAAAGGTGAAGAAGGAAAGAAAGTGGGAAAGATGACTCAATAAGAAAGGTAAGGGTAGCTATACTGGCTAAGAAAAGGTGAAAAACAGATTTTTTATAGCAAAATACTTCAGGTATAGTCTACATCTTTGTGCCTTGAGTCAGAAAATAATTTAAGCTGGAAGGGAGTCCTAGAGATCATCATGTCCAACCCTCTGCTCAAAATAGGGTCAGCTCTACAGTACTTTTCTCTAGAAGAGAGAAAATATGCTCAAGTGATCCTAGACAGTGTAAGGGAGTAATTGATACAAAGGGAATGCAAGTAATGACAAAAAGCTAATCTGTTGGTGTGGAGACCAGATTAATACACATCGTGGGGATGAGCTGCCACTACATGTTCAGCAGAAGATCTTCAAAAGGAGGATCCCATTTTAATTTCTTTGGAAGGAAATGAGATATACACTTGATCTTATGGCTTACAACTTCAAATTTCCAGTCAGTTCAAGTTATCTAAGATTAAACTCAATTGCAGCTGTTATACACTGATTTATTTAAATTACTAAATACCACAACAAACTGAGTTTCCAGTTGTATTACATCAAAATTTATTGTCAGAAAATGTTGAGACAAGTACTTGTAAAAGTATAGGAGACACACCTATTTGTCTTAAGATTTTTCTTGCTTTCCTTTTTCCACATCTTTCCCTCTGCAGAAGATATGTAAACAATCTTTTACATTAGATACATTTCTTTTATTACCAGGTGTTCTTTTTTAATTTGTTTTCTGAACTCTTTTTGGAACAAAGAACTGGAAAACCATTTTTGCCATTGTATAAAATATGATATAAATAAATCGTGGCATAACCAAGGGACTGAGCGTAAATGTGACAGTCACCCAGGAACCGCATGATGACTCACGATCACTGGAGCTGCAGAGATACGCAACACTGGTGGCTTGTTTAAAGTTAATCTAGTTTCTCTCTCATTTTCATCAGGCTTGGCTGATGACTTCAAAAATAGTCCTTGGGAAACAATACAAATCCAGAAGAGAAAAGGGGAAACACTGAAGATGGCCAAAGCCGTTTGTCATGTAGTGACAGGGACACGATAAACTAGAACTGTCACATAGGAGAGGTGCCACTTGGAGCGAGTGTTATCTGTGAGTGTTTTCCATTGTCATTGGCAAAGCATAAAGCTTTCCTTAAGGTCAGTTGCACAAACATGTTAACAGTGTATCATGGCTATCCTCAAGAAATAGCTAAGATTCCTTAGTTTTATGTACAAGCCTTAAAAACCTTTGTGGGCCTCATGCTCTTCCTCTAAAGCTGAAATGAGAACTGGAACAAGGGAAGCTGAGAAATAATACGTTTGATGTAGAAAGCACAGCTATAGCCCAGCAGGCTGCCAATCATTTTCTAGTACTGTACTCCATTTTTTGGTTATTTGTTTTTTAATCAATAAGTTTGAAAAAAGACAAACACTGAAATTTTTGCCTTCTTTTATTCATTACAAACACTTACAAAGGTTTTCAATAGTTTTATAATGATAAGTATGGACCTTCTGAATTGCAAACCCTATTTATATAATGCCACTTTGCTTTTACTGTTCTGGTAGAATATTCTGGTGTGCTCAGCAAAGTTCAGAGCATGCTGAAACTGCTGTGTTAAAAAAAATTAAAACAGTGCTGGAGTGCATCAGAGTATGTTGGCCAAGTTTTGGTTATTAAATTACCTTGAATGCTGTGATGAGCAAATAGCATCTTAACATGGGCTATTTGCTATGTGTTTAATGGCAATTTAAAGAAAAATCTAAGCAGTGATCTGTGAACCTTTCCTGGTTTAAAAATCAAAAGTGAAGATTATTAAGAATTTAATGTAATCTAAATGGTTCTATTGAATATTTGCCTATTTTCACTAGAAATGTCATACCTGAATTCATGTGTTAGACACATGTTCTTCCCCAAAAACTACGAACAACCAGTTTGTGAAATACTTCCTAAACCAGAGTCTCAAAATGCTCACAAATTCTAAAAATTCATGCTCAGAATAAGGTGTTATTTTCAACACGCAGGAACACTGCTATTCAAAATGATCTCATAAAGTTGATCCAAATGTTATCGAACCATAGATCTCCAAAGGACTGTTCAATACTACTCATCATAGCTGATGTATGAATCTGCTTTTCTTTAAAAATGGTTTCTTTCACACAATAGATCTTAAATAAGCAGTATTTCTTTGGTATAAAAACTGCAGGATACCATACAAACAAAATATAGCACAAGTCGTGATCAAACATTTATTAGAAGTGGAACAAATGTGGCACATACTGTGGAGGTGTGCTCTCAGATGGCCTGTTCTATTTTTAGATTTGAGAAAATATTAAGTACTACATTGCTTTGTTTACTTTGTTAGGTTTTGCAGTGGTTGGTTGCTGATCTGTGACACAATCAGATTCAATTAAGCACCGAGAATTGCATTAGCTAGACACCTGGGACATTTCTAGAATAAAAGCTTTTTTGTGAAAAAGAAACTATTATTAAATGAAATTACTACAACCCAATGAAATTATAGTGCTTTACATAAAGTTGAAAGATAAGATGCTTTTCATCTACATTTTTTACATTTTTACACCCCTTTACAATCTTAATCCCTGATTTTATCTATAATAAGATAGATCTATAATAATCTGCAAAATATTAAAACCAGATAAAGTTTTATCTTTAACTCTTGCCAACTGCCAAATTGTTAAAACTGAAAAAAAACAAGCACAGTTGGGAGCTTATTGATAATTACATATTCTTGAATGTGAATCAAACTATATTTCCACTATAAGCTAGTCCTTGAGAAATCATTGAAACTGAATACCAGATAACTGATGAAAGCATCTAAGCAGGCACACAAGGTATACTATTTACCAAGGAAAACTAAATTAGGTAATTAAAACTATTAGGTGAAATGCTGTTTAACAACTAGGGTCGCCTTTCTTCATAGATTTACTTTCAGTTTAATGATGCAGTAAGATAACCAATGACTCTTTCAATATAAAGAATATTTTATACCATTAAAACCATGCAAACAGGCTTTAAATGATCCATTCTGGCAGCTCAACATACTTTTCAGCATTGTGAGAACACTTGTTTTTCTGAAAACAAGCTTGCAGCATTAAGAGAGTGACCTAGCTTTTCTGTGACTGTCAGCATTCTGCACTTTTCATGAAACCATGAAGAAGACTGATACAATATGTTTTAAATCTGGCATCACTAAATAATCTAAAAAAGCCTCCGTCTCTTTCTGGATGTGACAAGCTGATCTGTCCTTAGCTGTTGTCAAGAATATTGCTAAATTTTACCCCATAAGCCCAGCTGCAATCATCATTTTGGTGACAACAAATTTAGCTAAAAATGTGGTGTCCATTTTCTCATCCTACTCTGTGGGCTTTTTATTGGAAAAGTGTTATTAATCGCTTTGCTATCATTACAACTATGTGCTTTATTTTGCTTTCTAATGTAACAGCCAGGAGTCAGACAATTGTCACTGACATGAGCCCTAGAGGATGGAAATGAGAACTCTAAGAGACAGTGAAGCACTATCAGAAAGGGTGATGGTACAAATAGGAAGCTCCCTTCCAGAATAATGAGTATATCATTACAAGCAGGATGCATCATATAGAATAAAAGAAAAACAAAAAAAAACCAAAAAGACACATGGTAAAGCATGGTTGTTTTTGATTTAAGGAGACATGATAAGTCAATTCCAAATGCAAAAAAGAAGTTGGTGCCAATAAAAATAAAGTTGTTTTTTTCCATAGGAAGTTGTTACCTGGATTTCAATAATGGCAGTTATGAGTGCTTGTTTTAAGTATAGAAACCAGAGGACATAATTTGCAAGCCAAGAAAATGAATGCATTCTCTAAGCAATGTTATAGACTATTAACTTTTCGAGTGTGTTCATTAAGGTGTTTTATTTACAAAATCGTAACTAAAAAGCCATTCTGAAACTCATATAGCTGCATTTCACAGAACATAGGGACAGGTTTCAAAGCAAACACCTTTTTGTCAAGCAAGAGGCAGTCAAACACAGCGGCACTGACTTTCACAGCCGCATGCAATGACAACACAAGGTTTTTATCTATAGAAAGTATTAATGTCTATAGGAAAGTACAGTACAAATATACAAAAGGTATAATAGCACTCCATTGAAGGAATGAGTTTGTTATGTTCTGCTCTCTGGAGGTGTATTTCAGATTTACCCATACCAGGTATCTTAATGCTCTTTGATTCTTCTTAGATGAAATTTGCCAGATTTAAAAAATGTTTTCCTGATTTCTGTCTAGCTAGTTGAAAATGTGATTTTTATTTCTCACAACGCTGTCTTCTGCAGAACAGGACTGCTCAATTAGCATGATTTAGACTTTCTAAGTTTTAAATATATGAAACCACAACCTTCTGAATAAGCAGCAGTACCTCTTAGCAAAAATACTATTATGTGTTTTGAATCAAAATAAAATAGTTTCTTTTGTTTGTTTAAAGGTCAGCTTATAACCATTTTGAAACAAAATATTTCATTTAAAATGTTCAAATAAAATATAGCGACATCTCTGAAATGTTTAGTTCATTTCTGGAGGCCAAACTATCTGACTTCCATTTTACTCTTCCTTGTACCCTGTTCATAAAACCATTTTTACTTGCACTCTGGTAAGTTTAGCTAGGTAGAGGATGGGGACACAAAATTACACTAACTGAAGAGAGATGACAAAATCAAGAAAATGCAATATAAAATTATCTCTGACCTTTCTGCCTCTCTCTGGGCTTTCAATATATCTTTCTGTGAAACCATTGGGTGAGTTCTAAGAAAGAGTCAGAAGAGAAAACTGAATGTTAGGAATTACTGATAAACAAATAACAACTATAATTATGCCACAGTGTGGATCCAAAGTGCGGATATTGTGTAGAATCCTGGTCAATCCATCTCAAATAGTACTGACTAGAATTGGAAAAGCTTTGAAGAAGGGCAGCAAGGATGGCAAAATCTGTACGTCAGTCCCCATGGAAGGAATGACGAAACAGACTAAGATTCATGAGTAAGGGAAAGTGACTACGAGAGATATATAACAGCTGTGACTTCTACAAAATGACAAGTGGCACGACAAGGGCAAAGAGGGAGTATTTGTTCATTGTCTCTTCCAAGATATGAACTAGAAGGCATCCAAAGAAGCTAACAACATACATGCACTTTAAAGCAAACAAGAGGAACTTCTTCATGTATTAGGTAGGTAAAGTGTGGGTCTCCTTGCCACAGAAGGCTGTGGATATTAAAACTTTACATGGTTCAAGTGGAAACCAGAAAAACTCGTGGAAGAGAAATCTGTTGAGGATGTTCAAAAGCTTCTTCTAGCTCAGGCAGACCCTCAGCTGCACATTGCCGGAGTTTGGAAGAGTATTTAGGACCGGGATCAGTGTATTTTTAATCTGTTCCTATAGTCTTTGTTAGGTATACCCTCTTACCCACTGCCAAAGGTGATGCTAATCTTGATCTGACTCATTATAGCCATTCTTAGAAGTGTGCCCGCCTCTCATTACCAGCAGCAGCACCAACATACATGTGATATAATACAGCTGAACTTCAGATTATCCTGGAAGTCTAAACGATACATAGCAAATTGAAATATAAAAGATTGGTGTCGGAGGAATTTCCTTTGCTCCTTAGCCAACTGTATGACATCCAACACAAGTGGTCATAACATCAGCTTATGGGTGAGAAGAGAGGAAAGAACTTCTGCAAAGTGATTACAGCACTTATATGTTCTCTATAAGCAGTTCTCCACTGACAGCTCTTAAATCAGGGCCATGAAGCTGGGGTGGCACTGAGGATATTTGCTTTCCACTCTGCCTCAATGGAGCTGACAAGAATAAAACCCAGAACCATCCAAAACAGACTGCCTATGCCTGTCCACATGAGACAACCCAAATGCATTTCTAGTTTAAATGTTCTATTTCAACAGTCCATGTTGCATGATACGATCCCTGAATATAAGGGAAGATTGATGTCAATGCAAACCAAAATTGCTGTTTGGTGGGTGGGTACGCAAGCTGTTCCTGCTAGTGTCACAGAGGTGTATGTTTTCTCCGTCGGAGAAAATATTTTTACTATTTATCCAAAACATTAAAAGAGGTTCATTAAATTATATGTGAATTGTTTGTATAAATTGCTGACTCCATACTTTTTTGGAATCATTGTTAAAAAGTAGCTTGCTTACAAAATCTTTAGGAAATTGTTAACACGTTTCTACCAAGGGTCATCTATTATTTGTTCCCTTGTTTTTAATTTCCCTTTTTCTTTTCTTTCCTTTTATACATGTACCATTTATCAAGGCATTTTAAATTATAATGAGGCATTCAGTTGCTCTAGTATATCATCTGTAGCAGCATCAAACATCTGTTTTTTACAATCTTGGCAACTCTGGCAATGTCAAGGTTCAGAAGAAAATAATAGTAGTGAACATCAATATAACTGAGACATTCTGTAAGTAAGTATTTCTTTTACATGAAGGGAGATTAAAATTGCAAACAGACATCCATATGACGTCAGTTTTTCACTTTCTAATGTTTCACAAAAACCTATGAATTTGACCTCTCATCTGCCAAATAAAAATAGTGCTGTTATTGACACTGCTGGGTAAAACAGGATTTCTTATTAGTCATCTACCTGGAAATGATGTTGACTCATTCAGTCAGTGGCTATCAAACTAAGCTTAACCCAAGAACCTCCACTTCCCTCAAGGCTTTTTTTTTGGTAAGAGCTTGCTCATTGTTTCTATATTTATTCAAATAATAGTAACATTGTAGAATGTCTTTCTTTCAGGTTACATGACTAGACTTCTAACTGCTAGAATTTTTAAACCTACTTTGAGCTCAATGCCCCCATCACCCAAGTAAATCTATAAAATATTCTTTTATCTGTAAATTTATTCTGAACAATTGATCAGAATAGTTGTGCAACAGTTTTTACAGGCATAGCTTGAATGATAACCCAAACCATCAGTGTTTATTGTATATTTTAAAAACTCTCATAAGATTGCCTTTCAAGAATGTGTCTCAAAAAATGAGGATGGTATGGCCATCACATCCTTGAATACATTGACACCCAGAAGAGAGAAAATCATCAGTACAACAATTAAAAATTCATTAAGATGAAACCAGTCCAACAGTTGAAACAATAGCATTGCCAATCAAACTTATCCACAAGATGTCATTGCCTGCTGGGAATAAACAGGTTTCAAAATCACAAGACTCCACCACCACATGAAGTCCAGAAGCCCTAATCGGACACAAAAATCAGTAAAGGACTAAAGAGTTTCTCTTCTATGCGGCCTGTGTCAGTGACGAGTACAACAGGTCACAGCTGTTTTATTGTCATCAGAAAGCCTCAAAGTTCAGCTTTCTTTAAGGAAAGATGAAAGGTAGCTTATTGCTCAGTATTATTGGTCAATATCTTAGTGGAAAAAAAAAGAATAAAGAACATGTTAAACAAGCATGGACTTGCATGATAACAGAGAGCTGACATGGAAAAGTACTGTACTCAGAATGGAAAAAAATGTAAGGTAGCCTGTATCAACACACAAGCCATGTGCCCAGAAAGCTTGAGTTCTAGGTGTGGACCTCCTCAGTCTTTCAGCCTCATTGGGCCTTTGGAAATTACGGTTCTGCCCTACTGAAAACAAAAAATTACTTCTTTTCTGTAGCTGAGAAATTGTCAAAAGAAAACATACTTTACTTAACCAGCAAGGAGATGTGATATTTCAGCAGTTAAAGTACACAGTAATTTGACATCCTGTGAGGGAAGGCATGATACATTATTATTTCCAATTATCATCACTAATTATTATCACTAACAATAACTTGCCACTGAAAGAACCGTTTGTTTATTATAGCTGAACTATATAGTTCATGCACTAATATGCAAACTGTTGACCAAAATTTTTTTTCTGCTTAATGTTCACACAAGATTTTGTTCCCTCTCAGGGTTAAAATCCACCCTACTCTTAAAGCTAGAATAGGTAGGACAAAAAAAAGAATATATTATCATCTTGCTAAGTAAGAGCAAGGGCAGGTAGAATTGAGAGTTCCTGAAACTCCTAGATTGCTCCATTCCATTATGACAATTAAAAAAATCCAAACAACTGACCCAATAAACAAAATTGTTATGTTCAGACTAGAAATACATTGGACAGAGAGTACCTCACTCTGATTTTTAAACTCCTTTGTTTTCCTTTTTTGTCCAGTCAGCATGCGAGTTGCAACTCCATAACAATAAGACAACTATAGCACAAGGCAGATGGCGTGTGGGTAAGCCAAGAAATGAGTTTCACAGAAATGCATTGGTGTAAAAAAGCTACCTGGGACTAATCCACAAGAGAACTACTTTCAGTGCTACAGTTTGATTCTTAGTCATGAGTACACTTAAGGGTTCTTCTGCTCCCTATTTTTATACATGCCAGTGTGAAGGGGAACTGTTTAAGTGTAGTGGTCTCGGCGGAGCTACTCTGTGTGCGGCAGTGCCATGACGAGCATGCTCCAGAAGGGGTCATTTGCACAGTGTAAGAGGGCTCCTTTCCACCAAAGGATGGATTTAGAAGGAAAAGAGTTTTCATGATCACCACAGGTTTCCACATTCAATTGATTTATGCTGGAAATATCTTACACATTGTGCCCAACCTGAGAATTTAATGGCACATTCCAATTCTTCTTCCTTCTTTCAGGTTCAGTGTTGCCAAACCTCACATCAGTTTCAAGCACCTCAGCACAAGGAGCATCTACAGACGTACAGAAAAATGTCACAGGATAAATAACAGACTCAGAAAATGTCAGCAATCATCATCTTCACAGAAACTATCATGCAGGATAGGATAATGCCATCAGACTCAGGTCATTTTACTGCCATGCACTTCAGCATGGTGGGTTATCCCAGAACATTTAAATCAAACATGCAAGTCCCAGGCGATGGGAAGGAAGGATTAAAAAAAATTAAAAACCCCACTCATTTTAAAAACTTGAAGAACAATCATGAGTCAAGATACAATTGGGTTGTAATCTGCAATAGTGTCTCCATTGCTCATTTCCCCTCAGAAGCTTCACTAACTTTAATAGTAAATTGCTTTGCTTAGGGGACTGTCCATACCAAATTATTTTGGGACTGATTCTGGGTAATTGGATTAATATGGATTCAAAATCCACAGTCACAAAGGTATTTAAGCAACTGATGCTGTAGCAGAAATGTTGGTACCTGAATAAGCAACTGTAATTAGTATTTCAATTACATTGTGTTCCCTGATTAATTGCACATTTTACAAAAATACCACATCTCCTGAAAATGAAAGATCAAGCTCTCCTGGGAGAAAGGAGGAGAGAATAGCCCATGGAGAATTCAGCATTAAGTTGTCAGATGAGTCTTCACATCCTGGCATGCCAAATTTCTCACAAAGCCGTGACCATCATTTCAATAGCTTGCCTAATGCTTTGCTATAACACATCCCTAAAAACCCAAGTACAGAGAATGCAGTTTGCACCAGAAGCTTGATGGATATTATGTTAAAGGATGCAAGTTATCTCCATGTATACGCAAATTTATTAAGTCGCAGTCTATAACCATGAGACAGTTTCATGGAGCCTTTGTTTTATGGCAAGAAAAAAAAGACATTAGTGCTCTTCTACAAGAGGTAAGAGAGATGAAGTCATTAGTATTTGTACAGCAACCTTGTCAATTGAGTGATTCAGTAACAAGTTTGCATCCTCTTTAACTATAAAGTTCACAGAAATATCACATTACCTGAAAACCAAAAGACAAATTCCCTCCTACTGTAGGTCTACTGAGAGCCATTTCTATGGATAATTTGACCCTAAATTCTCAGCTCCATTGACTACAACAAGCTGCCTAAGTATTTTAAATTAATAGTTATCTGTTTCCCAAACAAGAAAGTGCTGCAAGAATTTTCATGACAATTCCCATCCAGGAAAGCCAGAATAGGCATTTAATCCCACCTCGACCATTTAGACCTTCATGCAATTCCAGCAGGCGTACAGGAACTGAGGGACTGTTAAAAGATGTATGGTGCACATCTTTGCTCCAGGAGGGGGAAGGGGAGAGAGACCAGCTGTGGGAGAGAGCTAAAAGAGAAGCTTAGTTAATGTCTTCTCAGAGCTCAAGGGAGACAAGACGAGCAAAGGGAAAATCTGAAGAACTGAAGTTCTTCCTAGGTTCAGAGATCAGAGTCTGACTAAGTTATGAATAGGAGATATCTTTTTATTTTATTAGTCTTTGAAAAAAGTTGTTGCTCTTTTAAATGTATCTGTATCATCTTTTTATAGCCTATTCTGATCACACAGCCTGCAGATAGATGTCAGTTAGCTTTGACCTGCTGGATGAGAAAATCCAAGCAGAGAACAGTTCAAACAAGTGCAGGACAGGGCACCCTCTGCAAGGTCAGATGAATGACTGAAAAAAGGAGAGATACCATTGGATTTTACCATATTGATTGGCAAAAGAATCAAATTTTTAATTAGATGGGAATTATTGAACACGTTGCATTGCCATGATAACAAAGGAGACAATGAAAATTGAGTAGTGTTACTTACTTTTTCCAAACACGCAAAGTGTTATTTTTTATCATGTCCTGGCTACTCTGGACACTTAAGTGGCAAGTAGACAATGGAGCAAACATATATATTTAAGTACTAATACCTATCCCCCAAAAATGGAAGAAATGCTTGAAATTCTTGGTTCTTGAAGAAGCTGAAGCTCATTCTTCCTTCCTTCCTCCCTTGCTTTTTATTCAGAACGCCCGCCTAGGACTCCAGCAACAATCAGTTGTAGCAACTTTGACAACTCAACATTTGCTAATCCTAAGGACTGCAAAGATGTTCCAAATTAGAAAAGGAATTAATGCAGAATAATATTGTAAAATAATTGAAAAGTTATAAACACTGAGCTTGAAATGGTGCTCAGTGTAATTAATGTGTTGCTTTACATATAAACTACAATTCACCTTGGTTTAAAACATATATACACTATCTTTCTATTTCCAGAATAATATATACATTTGATTGGGGTTTTTTTAATGCACTGCAGCTGGCAAATTCTAATTAAAGAAACCAGAGCTTGGAATTAAGATCTGAGTATATCATAGTGTCCTTAATTCATGCTGGATGCAAAATTAAGGCAAATATTTGCACTGCCATATTCTACTGTTATTGGTGGAGAACTGCAAATCCACACATAACTACAGAAAGCAGAGATATATGAAAGTCAGCACTTGCAAAGGCTTTACAGTGTAAAGAACTAGATTCTCCAACATTATTATACGTATGCTTAGGGAAGACAGCGTCTCCTTGTCTGCGTGATCCTGATGAGACTTCTGTCAAGGCTTTTGAAGCATATGCTTGTATGCCAGAAGACATGCAATATTGCAGTGCTCCTCCATGGTACAAGAAATGGAAGAAGGGGGCAGAATTGCAGAAGGCCTGGAGGGTCCTTTGGCTCCTATACATCACTGCAATGGCCAGGGCTGTCTTTGGGCACAGGCAAAGTAGGCATTGCCAAGCATCAGCAATTAGCAAGCAGGCTCTGCTGCCATTTTGACACTTCAATTCTGTTTCAGCCAAAGCCTTGGAAAGCCAGGTTAGAGCCTGGTGCTGGGGGTGGGACTGTACAACTACTGCTAGATGAGAAGGTCGTATTTATCTTCAGTGGTAACCAACTCTCACTGTTCCTCTAACAGTGGTAAGAACAAGAAACCAAAGTTTTCAGTACGCATCTCAGCTCCTCCTCCACTTTCTTTCATGAGAACTAGCTTCACCATGGCCACTCATCCTTTGGCTGGCAACACTCAGCTCTGCATGTGTCATTTAAGACTCTTTGAGCTGGTTTTGGCGGTCACACTCGCAATGTGGTTTTGCAGGGAGAAGTCAATTTACTGCCCTGGATAGGTAAGGCATGAAAATTACTCCCCTGCCTCCCAGGCACCAGAAGAGACTCTCAAGAAGACCTAGGCATCAGAGTCATGCTGGGAAAACCAGATCCCTGATATTCTGCTGGAAGGCAGTGTCCCGATACTCCCATCCTTTCATTCCAAAATTAGGTATTGTGAAGGGGATCTGCAGGCACTAGGGCTTTATTGAGGGCAAAGCCTACATAGGCAGGCTTCTGTGACAGAGTTGTTTTTCATGCAGTATTTTAAGGAAGATAAGAAGGTCATTTAGCTTATTATTTCTACCAAAAGCTTAAATCTAGTCTGGCACTATTAAGTTTCAGCACTTACTCACAGCTTCAAGGTGTGGAATCGGAGAACTGGCTATATTTAGACTAGACAATCCATACACTGTGCAGAAGTGTTGGCAAATTTTGATCTTTTTATGCCGTACCATGGTCACGGAAAGTTTTATAGTGTTGATGGCTATAAAATATGACTGCTGAATTTCCACTACACTGTATGGATTTGTGTGCTTAGACTAAAACAAAAAAGTAGGAGACAAGTACTGCCATAACACTATCAATGTAGCCAAAATCTAATTTCCTGTATTTCTTTTTCAAATGCAAGTATGTAGTCAGAAATACACCACAGCGAATCCACTTAGCATGAGGGATTTTCAAAGACTATCTGACCACCAAAAGAATATCTTTTCCTGACAATTTTTGTTTATACCTGAATTTTCTTGAGAAAAGTCTGTTCCTACTTCCTGCCAACTCCTTTCCCAGCACCTGGCTGAGATCTGGTAAGAGAAAGCAGTGTGGGTTTTAAATTAATCTTGCTGCCTAGGTGTTCATGAATATCTAAAAATACCTGCATGCATGCTTGTGACATGTCTTCCAATTCACAATACTTACATGACTCTCAGTGGTAAGATGTGTTATAAACTTTTTCTAGTTCAGTAAAGTAAACAAGGCTTAAATTATTTGCATGTGTCCAGACTCTGAGATGAGCCCAGGGTAGGACCCATTTTAAAACATACCTATGAGATTTCTGAAGGAGTACCTTGTATCCTCCAGTGTTGGAGTTACGTGGCAGAATAGAACTATTTTGTGAAGTGTTCCTGATATCTAAGTTGAACTATACTGAACACTGAGGCACTTATAATACCTGAAAACTATAGATAAACTGCTTCACTGATGATATATTTGTTCTGCAGTACCTGCAATATATAAATATGGGCTGTTCAAAATCCCTGTCTAAATTATTGGATGTAAAACTCATTTCAGCTAAATAATTTTTTCCCTTTTTGTTCTGTCAAGGTTGTGAGAATTCTTGTGAGAATTTTTTCTTTTGAAGCTGAACCAAAACCAAAATCAAGAAGCGTCAGCAGAAATCCTAAGTATTTCCACTATGTTTAGCTTCTGTAGTGCCTCATCATAAATACTGTTTGTTTTCTTTCTGTCCTCATTCACGCTCTTTGCTATGAATGAGCTTCCCCACTGGTTTGCTTCTCCTGAAAGCATTGTATCATTGCTGTGATTCAGCAGCTCTCTTCTGTTCTCACTGGAGAGGTGACCACAGCAAACCCACGGAAACGCTGTTGGAACCCAGCACAAACAAAAGCAGGCAGAAGGCAGCCATCTCAAATCTCACATTTCATGTGTTTGCCTGTGTATTATTTTTCTTTCAAACTCTTCCTCAAACAGAACAGTATTCTTGTGGACAACACTTGCATTTTGAACCAGCCCCTATTTTACCCCCTGGCCCAGGCTATTAGAACTATACAGATTTCCAGCCACTGTAATGCAGGTGTGAAGGCTGCATTCATTGTATATGGGTGCTGCTTGCCAAGTTGGCTGCTTTCCTTCTCAGGGAAAAAACTATCTTATGGAATAAGAACTCTCTTTTATTTCATTAAAAAAACCAAGCTGTATGCCACATCACTACAAAATTATGCAAATTACTTTGTCATACATATCAGACTGACAGATACTGGAAATTGCTAAAAGATTTCTACCTCTAGGCAGACAATGCCATTATAATATGGCTTAGAGCCATGTTGCCTTACCCTGCTAAAAACTCACTTTCCTTAGACCACCACTTTCACAGACTGTTATTTAAAAAAGATATGCTCGGCTTTGAGGGCTTTTTTGTTTGGTTTTTTTTTTGTTTACATATGGTATGCAGTGTTTAGACTTGTAGGCAATAGCATGAAAAACAGTCTAAATTAACTAGAAGCAACTAGCCACGTACCATTAAAATTGTCAGACTGAGCTGCAGGTCATGGCACAGATGGGCTGCCAAATATTTGTCACAACATGTAGCCAATCACCAGAGTGTATTTCAGATAGAATTGTTAGTGAATTGAAATAACTAGCCAAGCTATCTCATGGAGCTGAATTAAATTATATTAATTCTTTGCAAGTAGAGGATATAAGCTCAAGCTAACCGTATTCTTGTTTGTGTTGTATACAAAAACCCTAGTTATTCAACTTAAGCTGATTCCTTCTATTTCAAAGTCTCTTCATTTTAGACGTGTACTCCAAAGACCTGTAGCATGAGTATTTTAGAGCTCTAAGGAAAAATGACACATATTGAAATATTAGACAAGAGAATCAGTCACATCATAGTTACAATTCTACACAGACTTTCGATTATTGACAATTTCAGTTTGACTTTCCCTTTACTGAGCAAGGAAGACAGGGCTGGAAGTGAACAGAAGGACATACCAGTTGGTCTTACCTGTGTGTTGGGCAGAGGTAGAAAAGAGCAAAGTCTTTCCCTGGGAAAAACAAGTTTTCTGTGGAAAGTGCTCTGGCGATATTTCACAACAGCACAATATTTGGAAGAGATGATGTAAAAATTGTGCCTATAATTGAATTTATTGAAAACATGAATATTTGATAAGTTGTCATGAAATCCCAGTTTGGAACTTTGTGTGGACTAAATATATCTATATATCTATGACTATATATTTATATCTATATCATCTATATCTATCTATATAAAAGCAAATTGTTTAATCACTCTGATATACCAGTGTGAGTTTTAGCAGCTTAGATAATTCAGTCTTCCATTCAATATGACAAAATTAAGCAAAATAAAACAAACTAAAACTGATGATTTCATTAAGGTCTGCAGCAGGATAGTTAACTTAGTGTATGAAGGTATGCAGAAAACCCATTTGTCAATTTGAAAGCACTAGTATTACATTGCACACACAAAAATGCCTGAGTGAAAATCTAAGCCACGATCTATAGGCAGAAGTGATGAAAAGAAAGCAAAATAATGAAGCAACTGAACCTGAAAATCTGATTCACATTTTCATCATGCTGAAGTGCTATGCTTTTCTCTGAAAACAGTTATGTCTGTATTGATGATTAAGACTGAGAGTTTTGCAGAAGCTACATTTTTAGACTTTTTTCAGCTGATAGTGTTCTATTACTGCTATCTTTGTTTAATCGTTAGGTAGGGTAAAAAAATGTTAGTTTCAGTAACAGATAATGCATAGGTTATTCTGCTGACACAGCTGAATGTTTCTGGTTTTCTGTTGTATCTTGCTGTGACAGGCAGTTTTAAGGCAAGGTGAGTTGCTCTGCTGGCTCTGTCTTTTATACCTTATTTCCTTTACAACAAAAAAAGAAACTAACCCAGGTAGCCCGACTTAAGTATTCCCTAGAGTGTCTTCAGCCAGAGAACCGATAAACAGCTGGTAAACTAAGTTTAAATCGTCTCTAAAGTTTTCATTTTAAAGAGCAAAGCCTAACTGAACTTTTGTTTACTTGTACAAAACTTCCACGAGGCGAAAATCTTTTCAGTTTCCACGTGCAATAACTATTTTTACAGCCACTGGTGGAACGGTACCTGTGATCAGCAGAGGGCTGCAGGCCCACCCCGAGAGAAGAGCTGAGCTGCGGCACCTGCTGAAAGACTGAGTCCTTCTCTAATCCTGCAGGGGAATGACACCCGTCAGCTGCACTGGGCTGAAGAAAACTTCATTCACCTATGAAAACCAGACATGGCTTCATAGACTTTTCCTCTTCCCTATCTCATTCATTTTATTGCTTCTTTTTTTCTTTCTCCTCCACGCCGCTGCCTGTGTCTCTGCCACACTTTGACAGGGAACACAGCCACCGCCTGGCAGGGCAGCCATTTTAAAATGATGCCATGGCGTCTCTCACAGCACTGAAGAGCAAAGCTGTCTGTGTATGGAGGAAAGGGGATGCCCTGGCAGGGGCTGAGGGCTGCACCCCACCGACAGCAAGCTCAGGGTGAAGGGGGCTGCTTTCCCAGCCAGCAGTGCAGGGAGCAGCTGGCAGAAGTGTGTGTGTGGGTCTTCCCCACCCACGCTTTGCTTGATTCGCCTTGCTATTATTTAACTCTGCTTCATACCTCCATGTCCCCAGCTGTCGCCTGCACTTCTTCCCCCCAAAATTTGCCTCAGATGCTACCATAATAATGGTGAGAATGTGCGTTTCAGACTGTCGCGGCTTATGACACTGCGCCTGTTGGTTTCCTCACTCTTTACTAATGTAAGAGAATAACCTGGGAATCAGGTGGCGGTTGATAGTATCTAAGATTCAGATTCACCTTATGACTTGGACATGGCTCAGGCCATCCAAACTAAAGCATAAGATAAAAATAAGCAAGATCACGTTGCAAAATACAGATGCTGCACTGCAGCTGAGCTCTTCTAGTTAAGAGGTAAAAAAAAGAGACAAACAACCCATAAATCTCAGGGGCCTCATGCTCGCCTGGAACTGTTGCAGTACATTTGTCACTGTTATATAACCCTAAAAGGTTTCGTTGGCTCGGTTTTCACCGGCACAAACATTTTAAATGAAAATTAATACATGCATATGTAGATCAGTCCACTGCATGTAGCTACCTGGTGGGTAATTCCCAGATGGGGATTTATTTTTCTCTACATTGGCTTGTTTCTTTTTTTTTTTTTTTAATAGCTCAAAAATAACATGTGGGTTATATAACTAATAAATGAAACCAGAGACAAATCCTAGCCTTAGGCACCATGTAGAAAGGATGGCAACTGTCAGCCTTGACTCCCTGGTTGTCAAATACTGAATAGGATGTTAACTCCTGAACAATTCACAAGCTTGGAAATGTCACAGATATGGGTGAGTCAGGGTTATTGTCCTGATCCACAATAAAAATATCTCCGTGGTAGCCAAGTATTTTCTCTGTACAAATTAAGGTTTAAATATGCCACTGTAATCACTGCTAAGGTGCTCTGTAGCAATTAGCCAAGGGAACAGCCTACCGTTCTGCCGTTTTGCACTAACTGGGCAGAAAGTTCAAAAGGAAAGATTGCTTGGTCACCCGGAGACCTCCTACTGCCATTTCCAGTTCAGGATGTATTCCCAGGGCCATTTCTCTGCTACAGAATGATCTCTTAGCACTGTCCTCATTTGCACTTATTTTGGATCCTTAGGACACTCAGCCCAGGGTGAAATTTAGAGAAACTGGTCTGTATATCATAATACTACATTCAGGAGTTCATAAGTGTAGAAAACTGTTGCTTTTCTTGGTGGATGAGCTCAGAATACCATGTAGGTATCCTTCACGCTTGGCAAATAAGGGAGAATTTAAGAAGTTGTTGAAGGGAAATAGTATTGGGTCAAAAAATTACTGAGGACCTTTTCAAATCTATCATGGAGGAAAGACAACCCCCTATTGAATCATCACCATTTTTGAGCACAATGTCTGATTTATTTTTGGAGGTATCCCATGCAATTTCTGACTGCTTACAGGCTCCTTTAAATTGAAAGATCCAATAGAAATCTATGAGATTAACTTAGGTGAAGGCCAATGTATTTATGCCAAAGATAAATTTGCACATGAAAGGTGCAAAAGCAGTAAGGAAGACAGCAGACAAAGACAATGGAGATCAATTAGCTAATTAATCTTGAAGTAAACATTCTCAGCCTCACCGTCTTATTTTGTAAAAAAGTGAATACTGCTAGCTTGGTTTAACTGGGAAAAATACATATGCAGATTTTTCTTGGAATACCAAGTAAATCTCTGATGTTTTAAACTAAGTAACATCAAACCTAACATGGTGGATTTAAAAAGCAAAAAAAAAATAAAAAATGTGATTGATTCCTCCTTATTTTTTGCTTTATGAAGTTCATTCTAAGTTGAATTTTTCCCAGCTCTTAAAATGAGTTTACGTATTAAAAAATGACTGGTTAAAATGACATGCTCATAACTGACAATGTACCATTTCTGCTTCTTGAAGTGTCCTTTAACTGCCATTAATGCTAGTTGTATTGGCAGAAAACAATGTTTGTAACTGCTACATTTCTAAGACCAATGAATTAATGGAGGACTCAGCTGTACTTGCCCGCATTTCTCCACTATCAATTAAACTCTGACTGCAAAACTTAGAAATTGGTATTTGCCAATATTTTCTTTTCTGTGGTTATTGTTGTTAATGATGACAGGAGTTTGGCCCAATTCTCAGATCTAATAAGATCTACAAGGCTGGGAGATACATTTTCAATACGTATGCAGAGAAAACTGGACAGGGAAATGACAAAATGAACATGGCATCCTCCTAATGTCATTCCTTCAGTCCCAACACTGACTGTAACTGCCTGTGGACTTCACCTTTCCCAGGGATACAAATTCAGTGTTTGCAGGGAACTTGTGGCTCAATAAAAAAAATGCCTGAGTAGCAGCTCAGAAGTTGCTCCCTGCATTCTTCTTGCTCATTGTTGTATGGTGGCTTTTCTCTTACATTCTAGGAATGGAGCAGGAATTGAGCATGGGCATGTCCTGCAATCAGCAGAGAAATATTTTGAGCCCAGGGGAGTTAGATTTCAAAGTCGCCTCATTTATGTTTCCCAGAGTCACCCACTTTCCCTAAGTCACCAACTTAGACTTCAGAGGTGACATAGTGACATTAAGGAGAAGAAAGAAAAGGCAGCACATTTTAATCAATAAAAAAGTCTCCTTCCTATGATTTCTTTCAAACATGAGCATTCAGAAACAGTTATAAAATTGCTTTGAACCCTCTGTTCATTTTGAAGCAGAGGATGGTGATGCGTTTCAGTATGCTGAAATGTGTAGAATGAAATTAATTTTGGGAGGGTAGTTGGCTGCTTTTGGAATAAACATCTGAAAACTTAGTAGCAAATGTACTGCTCAAAGCACGAGTCATAAAGGTAGCATAAAAGGGAGATTTGCAGCCCTCCTGAACAGGTTGGCCAGTCTCGTGTTTGAACTCTCTACACAGAGCAGCCTACATTTTTGCTGGATTACCCAGTGGTATCTATAGAAACTGTGCACTTGCATCTTCAGATCCAAAAATAAACAAGTAGGACTACTGGTTTTTTTTTTACCTGTTCCTTTCAAGAACAGGCAAGAAATAGCTCTTTCCTTCCCCTAAAATAAAACCCAAAATGTTCCTGAACATTCCAAAACATTCAGTAAGATTAAAAGAGGCCAGTTCCAGTTCATCATAGAGCACTTATGAAAGAGTATGCCATGACTTATATGCCAGAAAGAGCTAGTTTAATTGTTCTGAATTCAGAATCTTTATCATCCATTAAATTTACTATAATTTCACACTGAACTAAAAAAGACTTTCCTAATTCAACAATAATTTAGCCAGAAATTTTTAATTTTGAAAATGGACAAATGTGATTCTCTTTTAATTCTTTCTCTTATATTCCTGCCATCAGTAACTCCATAGAATAAGAATATTAAAAACTCTTAAGGAACAGTAAAATTCCTGTGGACATTGGAAGGAGACCCAAGTTCCTAAAAGACTTTGGACAGATCAAAATAAGAATCATATAAATACTTAGCCACAGTCAGTAGAAAACACTGGGAGGGCAGGAGGAGAACAGAGCTTGTTTCTAAGCTCCACCACTTCCTTAATAGTTTGGAGTTTTGCTTGATGCCACAGGAAGAGCTCTTATCTGTACTATGAAAGAAGACAGTAGAGCTCCTTACTCTTGCAATCAAACCATTCTCTCAGAAAACTTTTTCTCCTGCCTGCAGGGATTAATTTCAATAGGTCCTATCACCCTAATCCAACAGACTGCCATCTTTTATTACAACACACAGAGAAGCTTGGAATCAAGATTTTAATTCCTATTTGCCCTGCATCCCCCAACTGCAACTGTGTCCTTATTTTAATCTTCTCTCCCACATCCTTTCACAGAGTAAGCCTTACTATAATGCAGTGTGAACTGTGGTGTTGCTCATGTACTTAAATGATCTTATGCTATGTGACCAAAGCACAGGAGATAAAACAGCGGAAAAAATATGTAATCCTGAGAGAAGGCGTTTGATGTGTGATAGCCAACGGCTATTTCATCTACAATATAAAAACAGGATTTATGCAGAAGATGCCATAGTTTCTGAAAGCTGGGCTTTGGCAAGAATGACAGCACAAGCTGCTCAGTCCTGTGAAGCTTAGGCACTTCTGCATCTGTGCAGAAACAAACCTTCAGGTGCATGGGAAGCTTTACATGCACATGCAGTGTCACCCTTGGCTCTTAGGTGATCCTGGCATTAGACAGCCACAGCCCAGACCATTGGTCTGCACCACCAGGCTTAGATGTTTTATTCTATCTAAAGCCTTTGCCTTTTCCATGGAAGGAGTCCTCAGCACCTTCTCCAGTCCTGCTCTCCGTTAGCACACATCAAGGACCTATTTGAGCCCTCCATGACTCCTTTCAGGACCAAGCCCTTGAGTTTCTTTCCCATGGAAACCAAGGTGATGGGGTTGGAGGAAAGCACATATGTAGATCTCATCTTGATACTGAGTGAAGATACAGCCTAACGGGGTCACATCCAGATTCAGGAGGTGAGAAATGCTGCCAGCTCTCACAAAACAGACACCTTTAGTTCCTTAAGTTATTTGGACATGGCCCATATAGTTTCTAAAAATCCTACTTGATGCCTATAAATAAGTATTCTCTATTTAGTATCCTGAAAGTCAGTGTTCAGATTAACTGACTCATTGATTGGAATGATGAGTCATTTTTTATCATCTATTGAGAGGGCAGAGACTTAGGAAAAAGATGAACACAGAGAATGAGCCATGATGCAGGAGGACAGAGGATGGCTGTGGGAACTGAAACAATACGGGAGCACAATAAAATAAAATAAGTTGTTCCTTCCCAGGAAAGGAAATATGTGGTTTTTAGGTTGTCACAGAGAAATGTGACCATGAAAGGGAACTTTTTTTTTTTTTTTTAAATTGGCAAAAGAAATTCACAGCCCTTCTCTTTTAGCAATTTTTTCACCTTTTTTCCTGTTTGTTTCTGGAAACCTAGCGCATATATTTCCTTATGTGGCTGCTCAAGCAGGGGTGACTGCTCTTTCAGGATCCTCTAAAGGACAAAGTTTGAACAAAAACACCAGTTTCTTGTGGAGGAGAATCTGCTCTGTGAATTACAAGCTTTTTGGGACAAGAGCTATCTCAAGTGATGATGCCTCAAAATCTGTCGTTTGAAATAATGTGCCATTTTTAAGCTTTCAAAATAGATCTATAAAACAATATGAAAGGGAAATTAATCCTAGAAATCACTATTGTAGTATGTGGTTGTAAAAGAAAAAAAGACTTGTGTCCAAACACTTGATGAATAAGGATTTCAACATTGAAATACTCTGTTTGGATTACAAGGAGTTTTTCTTGTTCTCAACATGACAGAGCAGGGTATAAATCTGTGAAGCAGCACTAAAAATGTCTTTATCAAATAATTAAAAGCTGTACCTTATTGCATGACAAGTGCCAGAATTTCTAAAAGTAATTTCTAGAGAAAACATTAGTATTTCCTATTTCCTGAATGCACAGAAATATTCCCCAGCCACTTGTTGTCCCCTGACACTCATTTTGAGTGAGTTATGTGTGTACATATTAAATATAAGATTCTTTATTGTGCCAATTTCCATGTCATCTTATAGTCTCACAGATATCACTGAATATTCCTTCCCACCACCCCTTGAAGGTAACAAAAATACTCAGTTCAAAAAAAAGGAACCTGGAATACTTTTGCGAAGGTGGCAGGTATACAGACATGGCAAGGTTAAGGGAGAAAACACAGAGTTGCTGAGGAGAGGGGAGGAAGTCTGAGGGATCCAGAGGTAAGGCTGCTACCAAAGGTTGTTACCTTCCGTTCAGGGAAAGGACCAACATTTCAGCCTGTGCTTCTTCCTAACCTTCTCCGGCAATCAGAAGAGTAATGGAGTCCTCTCCTCTCCATAGTCCCTGCTTTCTTTCACGTCCCTCTCCAATCTCACCCTGATCTAATTTCTAATCTACCAATGGAGTACTGAGAGCCAGGAAGATTTTAAGCTACGGTTTTCAAATATCCATTAATGTTAAAAGACTATATTTGTATAAAAGCTTTCACTGTTTTATCAATACTTGCTAGTATGACTCATCACTACTGTGGCAAGTAAGGCTTTGAAATCTTTTCCCAGGCTTTTCGGGTTATTAAAATATGCACGTAAATAATCAGTAGGATGTCAATAAACATATCTGACTAATTTCAGGTAGAAATTAGACACTTTGAGATACATGTGATATTGATGCTGACAATTTTTGCTGTTGATTCACCCACCTATTGGATTCACCCACCTACTATCCAAGTGGGAGGAGAGAATAGCTTTTGCAAAGTAAGCACCTAAACTCCTTTCAAAGACAAGAGAAATAGGTGAGGACCTCTCAAGGGAGATTTAGACTAGCTATGGGACTCTTCTCACCTGTGGCTGGGTTGGGACCGATAAGGAATTCCAAACACCTACATCCATAGGAAATCCAGTGCTCCAAACTATCCTGTGAGGGCAGGCATCTCAAAAATACACATGGCTCTCAAAAAGAAAAAGAAAAAAGGGACTGCAGTAAGAGAGAGACAGAGGCCCTTTCCTTGAAACTGGTACTAAAGTTTAAAGTAATGGGAAATATCAAGTGTAAAATGTTATGTATGTATAAAGTTTAGGCAACTGTAAGAATAGGTCGCATTGTGAAGTGAAAGGACTGGATCACTCTAGGATTTAGGAGTACTGCCAGGCATCCAAACCTCAATATGGCTAGACAGGAATGTTTTTCTCAACATTTCTGAGCACCTGCAGCCCCCATTTATGAACTGAATATCAAAAGCTATGGATGTTTAGAGGACTATGCTGCATTTTACAGAGAGTCTGTCATCACTTGCATCTATTCTACTCTGAAATATAATACTTGTTTTCTTATCCTATACACCTGTGGAAGAGATGTTAATAGAATATTTGTGATTGCTGCTTGGTTTACTTGGTAAAATTCAATAGCTTTATATTTATAAAAACATTTGAATACAAAGGAATTTTCCTTTCACAGTACTGTCTGGCATGTCTTATCTCCCATCCTTTTGTACAGGAGATAAAAAAGAAATGGAAGACGGAAGAAATTGCCCACACTGAATTATTAAGACTTCTCTGAAATCAAGCAAGTCAGAAAACCTTGAAAGAGCTTGTATTTGAGAGAATATTTATTATAGAAATGTTGGACACACAAGCAACAAGTGGCATATTGAATTCTAAAATGGTTTTGAATATCGAATATTTTTATTTGCCTGAACTGTGCCAAAACAGAAATTCAAAAGCTTCATCAGAGTGTTTTGATTTGATGCCTTTGAAGAAGTTTGTTGATCCCCTGCCAGAAGAAATAGCCATGCTGTTCATGTTTGAAAACATCTTACTCAAAAAGATGAAAGTACTTCTAAACTGTTACTTGTCTATATGGGAGAACAGAGGTCCGACAATTAAAAGACTTAGTATGGACTTTGATGAATTTAATTCCCTTTGCCAGGAAACTTGGCAACACTGACTCTGTTATTTCAGTAGAAAAAAGAATTTGACAAAAATGACATCTTTATAAAAACTTAATAGTTGTAGATGGTTTTAGTTTATTTAATGCATAAATGACATTCTAGGTATCCTCAAAGAAGGATCAACAAATTGTAATGTAACGTTGTGGCAATTTAAAGGTAAAGCAACAAAAGAAAAAGATTAGATTCCAGATCAGTTGTCCAGTCTGATATGTAACAAGGGAAGAAAGCCATATCATGCTTTTGAAGCATAAAAAAGCAATTGTTTGAACAGAAATATCCACAGAAGTAAATTCATCTTACCTCATGGATGAATCTGTTAATTAACGAAATATGCTTTCTATTGAAAGATGTTCCTTGATTATGTCTCATATTATTTCCTCTGCTAAAATTAGCAGAAAGGGAAGCAGAATTCAGTGGGGAACCTGACCAGAGAATGTAAAAAGGCATGAGAAGTAGTTTTGCAGCATACCATTATCTTTCATTTGCTCTAAGGAAAAATAAGTTTTTGCAATCAAATTCTTAAGAATTTCGTTTTCTCTGTGAGAGGAGTCCCACTGCAGGCAGGAGGCATATGGCCAAAAAGGACAGTGAATAAAGAATTCTGTACCTATGTCAAGTTAGAAAATTGTCTGCATAGCTACTGAAAGATCACTTTTTACAATGCAAAAATATGAGAATTAAAGACCTAAGGTCACCATATTTTCACTGTGGATGCCATACTACAGACCCCTTTAGGATAATGAATGAAATCAATACGCTGTTGGCCATTCCTACCTCATTGGCAAATTCTCTCTGCGGTACATCTCACAAAAAGCAGCATGATCCATTGATAGTTCCAAGCCAGAAAATGCATTAGAAGATGCTGCAGCTACCTTTCCCTGCTGGGTGTGCATCATGCCTCCATCCCAGTATAGGCTGCAGAGATGGCTGATGTACCTATGTAATGAGTTGCTCACCATAGAAACAGTCACTGAAAGTTAATCTCAAAAATCCCATGGAAGTAAAAAGAACAGGTTTATTTCACAGGGAATTCAGCTTTCCACAGCAGGGTTGCATTCACAACAGCTGGCCTTTCTAACAAAGACTGCAACTTCTTCTTGATAAGCGATTGAATCTAGCGAGGATGGACAGCATAGTCTTTAAGGAGCAACATGGCTCTGATGACTGCAAACAGTAACAGTTTCCAATTAATACACTATTCAGAATCAGACAAATATGATCATTCCCTCCTGCTTCAGGGAAACGTTTATTATTTTGAAAACTATCTTGAACATAGGCTGTTATTTGCTGGTACTTCCATACTGAGTATAATGGTTTGTATCGGTTCCAGAAGTGCACCGATTGCTTTGCACACATATACACACATGCTCACACATACATTCCTATTAGTAGCAGCAGCATTCTTTAGAGCTAGCCAGGTATTATGCACATAAACATTCTTTTTGTTCATCAAAAAATGTTAATTATTGAAATTAAATGTTTTAGGGAAATACTTTTCTGTACAATTTCTTTTAAAAGTAAATTTTGCAACTTTTTGTATTTGAATTTTGTAAACAAACAAACCCCCCTCTTGGTCTTTCTAAAATGCATTTAAAAATTAGTACATAGTAAGCTAATAGATGAATGAAAAGAATTTCACTGAATTTTGGATATGGATCTAAATACAGTTATTTGTAAAGGTTGAATTCATAGATATTTCTCCATGAGTTCTGATTTTCAGGTTCAGACATGACTAACCAGGCAAAGAATTTGTATATACATCCAAGCATTTCTTCAGATCTCTGCTAGCTATGTCGGCAAGAGTGCTGTGGAATGAATTTTTTGCATAACACTGTCTAATTGCTTCTTAATGTGCATCTTCCAATTACGTTGGTTACATGATTTTACAAAATTAATTAAAAATAAATCTTTCCCATGACTCTGCTTAGGCTTCTACCAAGAGTTTTCAGTCTTTTTTATGTAAGGAAAATATTTTTGATGAAAAAAAATGGATAAGACAATAAAATGTTGATAAAAATCAAAGTATTGCCAGTTCTACAAAGAACACATTTTCTGTTGAGAATTCATTTTCATAGAAGATTCGTGATCAAGTTCTGCTACTTGTCATGAGACAGAAACTAATGTAATTTTTGTATGTTTTCTTTCCATACTTTATATAAATTTGAAGATGTAATATTGTCAAATCTATTTCCAAGCAAGGAGTTAGCCGTGGTTTATAATCTTGAGTATAGTGGGAAGAATTTCTCACTGACTTCTCCATCCCTAAATCTCCATTGTAAGGAAGTACAGTGCATTATTAGTCTGGTGGTTTTGATATCAACATTAGTACAGAAATCTTTCATGACTTAAAATTAAATCCAGAACACTAATACTTCATTTTTTTTGTGAACAGTTCCATTCAAAACTCCCCCATGGCAATATGAAAGGAACAGTTTGCAGAGACATTCATGAAAACTCATCCCAATCACACAAGTGAAAGACTTCACAAGGCTTTTCGCAGTCTAATCTCTGTTGAGTTCTTGCTGCCAGCCCCGCGCACTATTCATTTCAGCTAGGTGCTCTGTGCTCTAGGGGAGACCCGGCAAGGAACAAGAATGGTGGTACAGATCAGGGTTCAGCAGCTAGGTGTATCATTATAAAATGTAGGAAAAAGAAACCCAAAACAAACCCCAAACACTTTATATTTCCCTGGTTTATCCCTCCTACACTACTCCCAGGTCAACAAACCTCTAATTTAAGTTTTAATTTTTGTTGTAAAACTAGAGAAGGACATTGAGGTACTTCTTCCTCATTTACTACCTGTCAGAATATTGAAATTTGCTGGAAAAATATGAAACAGTTGTATTCATACCTTCTTTTTCCCTCCATATGGGCTGCCAAGCAATGAAGGGAATTTGAGCAGAGACAATTCATCTGAAGAACTCAGTTTAGGGGATGCATTCTCTTACCTGGAAGGCAGTGCCAAGATAAGGTGGCAGTAGGAGCACGGTGGTTCCTTTCCTGGTAACCCAGGCAGCTGCCCAGCTCCAGATACAGAAACAGACCCTACAGGGTATTTCTTTAGCAAATGAGGATGAAAAAAAGAAAAGGCCAGAGCCCACATGACTGTGGGTCAAAGTCTACTTGGCTTTAATCATGAGCTCCCTGGAGACAATCTTCAAGAACAAGAGCTAGTGTAGAAGCTTTGTTAAGGAGCTCCTTCCATCCAACTGCTCAAAAGCCTCCTTCTGTAGGGCAAAGCCTGATTTTCCTCAGCAAAAGGCAGCTGTAAAACCACCACCATGTATTTTTTCCCTGCTACCTGTCTTAAGACAGAACCTTCCTCTCTTCTTTCTCCTCAAGAAAGCATGATAGCTCTCTTTTGAGACAGACATTTAACCTGAGCAGTATCGTTTGCCCTGAGGTAACACAGTCATTATCTCCATGTTCTGGTAGCAAGAGCTCAGCAGAGGTGACCAATCTGGTGGCATAGGACAACATTTCCAGTTTGGACCAGTTATGGTCTTAACAAATTGCTCTTGCTCCTTCTGTGTGAATGGGAAAAGAACTGAGGCAAACGTAAGGGGCCTTGCAATACCTACAGGAAATTTCAGATAAACTTGCAGCTAGCTCATCTTATATTTCCTAAAGTGCCTATAAAGATAAACCCTAAAATCTCTCCAAAGACATTCAAGCATCTCATGCAACCTCTCATTGAGCTGACCCCAAATGTTACAACCAATAATGTTCAGCCCACTGAGAGTGTCCTCAATTCTTATAGGAAAGTACTCTAGCTTAGAGTGGAAAGCTGGTAATCAGGATAGCCAGAAAAGAGAGTTAATTTTAGCAGCCAGATTCCCTAGCAGAGTTCCACTGACTGCAGTAAGTACTTTGCTTTTTACATACATTGAGGATCTGGTTCTGTCTCTCTCTCTGAGCTGCATTTTGAAGGGAGTTTTCTGCAAACTCTTTTCTCCTGATCAGTCCGTAAAGCTAAATTGGGCTTCAGTACAAGTGTTTTGAAAACCAGCATGGGGTATGCATGAGTGATCTATTTTTCATTCAATTAGGGAAAACAAGATGTGTCCTAGACTTCCTACTGTGCCTAGAAACTACCTCCCACTCATACTTGCATTCTTTATTAATTCAGTTGTACTTCCTCCATTAACTCCATGCTTTTTGCAGTTCCATATAATTTGATGTCATTCACAGAACACTGACTAAATGACAGGTATGGAAAATCTGTTTTCTGTTAAAGATTCTTACATTATAAAGAATTGCAAAACCCGTGTGAAGGAGCTTTGCAATAGTTCCTTGTCAGCCAAGCCCAGGTAGCCTACCACTGTACCTAGTCTTTAGGTTCCTCCTTGAGTTTTGAGATATATGTACCATGTCCAGTTCTTGAACTTGTTTTTCTTCTTGAGCTTCCTTTTCATATTTGAAGGGTGACAAGAGAAATACATTACAATATTGATAGTATATTCTCATGCTTTCGAGCAGCTCTGCTAGTGTGCCTGTGATGAGGGGGAAGTTTGCATGGGATAAAATTAATAGATTTGCAGTCCCTGTTTTCCCCACCAGATATGTTGCTGTGATTCTGGACTGTCCCATAGGACCAACTAAAAGAAGTTTTGTTGATTTTCTCTAGTAAAAACCTTTGAGTAGAGCTGCAAAAGCTGAGAAATTCACAGTATTTCTTTATATTTCCTGTAGTAAGTGTGTCTGAACACCAAAGCCCATGTGTCAGCAATAGGAATTTTCCATATCACTTTCCCTCCTCTGTAACACCAAACTTCATTAGCTGCTTCTGTTTCGTTTGGGGTTTTTTCAGCTTGTACCTCAATCTTTTGATATCTGATCCTGAACAAAATGAACACACAGTTTGCTATCGAAGATCATTCTTGAGGCTTCAGCCTAACACATTGTGCTGGTTTTGTCTGGGATAGAGTCAATTTTCTTCATAGTAGCTAGTATGGGGCTATATTTTGGATTTGTGCTGGAAACAGTGTTGATGATAATACAGGGATATTTTCGTTCCTGCTGAGCAGTGCTGACACAGAGTCAAGGCCTTTTCTGCTTCTCACACCACCCCACCAGTGAGCAGGGAGGGGGAAGAACAAGAAGTTGGGAGGGGGCACAGCCAGGACAGCTGACCCCAACTGACCAAAGGGATGTTCCACACCATATCACATCATGCTCAGCATATAAAGCTGGGGGAAGAAGAAGGAAGGGGGGGACGTTTGGAGTGATGGCGTTTGTCTTCCCAAGTAACCGTTACGTGTGATGGAGCCCTGCTTTCCTGGAGATGAGATGGCTGAACACCTGCCTGCCGATGGGAAGCAGTGAATGAATTCCTTGTTTTGCTTTGCTTGCGTGCGCGGCTTTTGCTTTACCTATTAAACTGTCTTTATCTCAACCCACGAGTTTTCTCATTTTTACCATTCCGATTCTCTCCCCCATCCCAACAGGGAGGTGGGGGGAGTGAGTGAGCGGCTGTGTGGTGCTTAGTTGCCAGCTGGGGTTGAACCATGATACACATTTATTTCCAATAGATTTTACATCCTGTCTTATACAGGCAATTCAATATAACCTACAGAGTGTAATCTATAATACCAAGGGTAAATACACATGATTTCAAAATATATGTGAGAGCTATAGCTAGGGAAGAACAACTTTTTTTATTAGTAACTTTTCTTCTCCTCCTTAATTCCATTTTAGTTCCTGTATTTTTTCCTGAAAATTAATAAAACAATCTTTTATACTTTATTTGAAAAAAAAAAAATCACCATCTTGCTTAACATTGCTTATCTACTGTTTTGCCAAAAGTAACTTGAAGAAAATTGCATGATGTTCTGTTGCATTGGCTTTGTTTGAAATGTTTTGCAAAATTAAAAATGATATGCTTTATTTTCCCAGGTTTCATACAGTTTTTCATTCCTATTGCAATAAAAAAATGATTTGCATTAGCTTCATCTGGTTTGATTCCATAAAATACTATCAACACAGTGGGAATCAACCCGAAAGCAAGAAAATATCAACAGAAAAAAAATTACAATTCATCAATTACCATTTGAGTTCTGAAGCATTTACTGTATTCTATTCTATGATTCTCTCCGATAGTCCTGGAGTGACAATAATATTTTATAATAAAGAAACAGGTAAAAAGCAAGTGCAATCATCTTCAGATACCGTGAATGTTCACACAAAGAAAATTGCTGCTGAAAGGAATATAGACATTCCAGAATTGTACAGTATGTTAAGAGGAATTTATCCAATTTCTTAGGCTTCATATAACAAAACTTACATTACTTTCATTTTCCATACACACAAAAAATTCATCTGAGTTTAATGGAATTTCAGATGATAGAATCAGAATATCTTTTAAGAGGAATGAAATGTTCCAAATAAATCCAAATATTTCAGGTCTAGTCATTGGCTGAAAAACTCTCAGAACTGCATTTCACACCCTTTATTTCAATACCACTGGCTAATACAGTTAGTCTTGTCTGGAATTAAGATTTGGCCAAGCTGCAAGCTTTATTTGTTGTGTCAGAAGACTTAAACCAGCAGTTTGGTATAAGTACAAAAAGTATTAGTGCAAAAAGCTGTAGAATTGTTTCTAAATTGAATATGTCTTACAAGAAAATAATTACAAAGCAATTTTCTGAACTGAAGGAAAAAGATAGGGAGATTTTTGGTCCTTAAAGTTAAAGCCCATCACAGTTTACCAGAGCCAAGTAAGTTACTGTTTCCTCATTTGCACTTTGGTCCATATTGCAGCCTTTCCACATTCCACTTTTTTGCTGGAAGTATGGAGTATTCCAGGTTTCCTTGTTTTAAGCAATGTGAGGCTTTTTTTCAGGAGCTGGCCAGCAACCATCCTGGCCCTCTCTGTGTCATGGAAGCAGCACAGATAGAAACTTGAGTACAAAGGGACCAGATGTCAAGTGCTCTCTAAAGATAGGAGAGCTGAAAGCTAATGGGAACATCTCGGTCTCTTATCTGGAAGCAGAGCTTTCAGAAATGGGCTGAGCTGGAAGTCAACCTAGTATTTTTCAGGCATATGGCAGGAGGTGAAGTTTTGAGGATCGCCTTAAGTTAACCCAAGCTTTCTGTGTAGACATGACTTTAAGACACTGGTATCTGAATGCGTGAGGAGAGTGCTAACTCACTCTAAGAAATCACTGTGTTGCGAGTTCTTTAAACATTTTAAATTGTTAAAGTTTAAACCTAAACTAGCTTAAATTCTTAAGCACTATGAATTTCAAATGCTGTGTAGAGGCATGAGGAAAGTCAAAGAAAGGTTGCCACAAGAACTACTTCTCCTCTGGAAATTCTGCCAAATTTTAATGGGTTTGGTATAGAATCATAGAATAGAATCATAGAATAGTTTGGGTTGGAAGGGACATTTAAAGGCCATCTAGCCCAACCCCCCTGCAATGAGCAGGGACATCTTCAACTAGATCAGGTTGCTCAGAGTCCCGTCCAGCCTGACCTTGAATGTTTCCAGGGATGGGGCATCCACCACCTCTCTGGGCAACCTGTGCCAGTGTTTCACCACTCTCATTGTAAAAAATTTCATATAAAAAAATATAATGGAAAAGGAAGCCAAACAGGCTTCACTTTATGTTTGTTTTGATGTAGAGAAACCTGAGAGTCAAGTTAAAAGGTGACTTGTGTTATGTACGGGGGTCTGCATACCTGTCAGCGCCACCCAGTATTCTAAAACAAGGCACAGGATCTGTGCTTACCTGCTGCCAGGTGTCAGTCACTACACGATAACCAGCTTTGGCGTTGGAGTGAAGGAACTAGGAGGAGGATTTGGGGCTCACACAGCAATTTGGTTTTCTAGGCTCCACTGAGTTGAGGAAAGTTCAGTCAGATGCATCTTGTCTATTCTTTGAGATATTAGTTTAGCCATTGCAATGACAATTCAGTGCTCTTGCTCACAACTTATACAGCATGAATGAAGAATCACCCATCCTTTGTGGTCAGTGAGGAAAAAATGTAAATACAGAGAAGTTTGCCACAGTGTGACCATTAACTTAGAATGACAGAGACAGCACTTGGAGCTATACAACACGCCAGAACTTTTGCCTCTTCCAGTAGAATTGTTTTTCACAACTCAGTTTTTTCGATTTTTCAGAAGTCTCAGTCATTGCATTTCTTCCCACCACGAAACTGTCAGTTACATTTCTGTCCTCTGATTCAAGTGGTTTATGACTCATTCCCTTATTGTTGTATGCTATACTGTAATTGTTATTTCCATTATCTGGTATGTGAGTCACTTTCTTTGCAGCTATTTGTTACAAAGTACGATTCTCACTTCTCTTAACATCTGTTTAAGTCCCTTCCACACTGATGATGATCATGTTTTATATCCATTGAATGAGATTTATTTCCATCGCAAGCATTTAATTGCACTGTTGTTTACTCTATAATGAGCACTACAAGCATCACCTGTAGATCATGAGTCTTCCCTGAAGTTTTATTCTGTGTAGTCCTGATCTATCTACTTTCCTGGGCCATTTTGTCATGACCATTTGGCAGAAGCTTTGGACTTGTCTGATTTCCTGGTATCATGTCTAAAGGTCACCAAGAAAACAGTTTTCTTTAAGTTAACCCTCTCTCTTTTGCATATAATAAATATGTAGCAAAACAGTGAGTGAAATCCTTTCCTCTAACAAATCTAGGAGGACTTTATTATTGACTTAATGTGGGAAATCACCTAAAGTCCAAATGCCTGCATCTAACTGCACCTAGCTGCTAACTGCAGTTAGGCACAGGATAATTGTATTTCCTGAATTTATCCATTACTTGAGAATCTCATACCATGCTGTGCTATATTTGACATCAGAGTTGGCAGATATGATTGGTAAAAGCCAGCCTCTGGAAGAAGGCCAAGGAAAGGTCCATGTTCCATTACAATCCCATTTAACTATTCAGAATAGTAAGATAGAATTATTGCAGATGTTTTATCAAGGTTTTGTCCACATGGAAAAATTTTACATTCCTTGACAGAAGTCTCAGAGTACTCATAAGAAATGAATATGCATACCATCACCATAATCCAGCTCAGCAAAATAAACTTCATGTTTAGCTGAGCTTTTGTCTCTTGTTTAAAGACCTTTTTTTTTCCAATTTCAGTTGATGTATTTCTATATTGTTTTCCATCTGAACAGTACACTTATCCCTTTTTTCGTGTTTGATGATTGATTCAGGTTCTCTCCTTCCAAAATAAGGGAAAACTGCCTGAACATAAATTTGCTCCTTCTCATGCCCTAAAGGCAGTACCTTCTTATCCTGCACTGCTGGTTTCACTGAACACCTCCCATGGAGAGGAAAAAGGGATGCACTCAGAGTGTTCACATGTGAAGATAAGGAAAATCAATTTCTATCCCCCAAAAGGCAAAATTGCTTAGTGCAGAAGTTCACTAAATTTTACCAGTTCTGTTTTATATTTCAAGAAGAGAGGAAAGAGAGAAAGAGGCATGGACTGGAAACAGGTGTCTAGATTTTACCTCTGTATGGCATGCAGTGGGAGCTAAAATTTCATCCCTTGCATTCCCTATTGAAGAGGCCAAATACAAGAATCATGAAGGGTACATAGTTTCATCTAAAGAACAGCTTTCATTTTAACGTGTAAGAGAACACAGAATGCCAGAAGTTTCTTTAGATTCCTCAGATAGACCAAATTGTATAATGATAAGTACGTTGTCTATATTCCTTTTAACACACGTTTTTGAAGTGTAAAAGCGTAATTGCCAAATTAGAATCATAAGCACTGTACTTTTAAATGCTGTAATTTCAGGAATACAATACATACATTCATATCATAAGGATAGTTTGTATATATTTTCCAGCTTTAGCTTTATAAGGTTATTCTGAGTCAAGCTTTTACAGCAAGTAACAGTATCCAATGATTCTTTATAGGAGATTATTATTTTCACATGCTAGAAATATGATGTCTAGGAATACCTAGATCCCTAAGAATCTGCCATGTGCAAACAGACCTGAAATATTATTGGGCCTCCAATTCCTCCTTTTCCTCCAATTCTTTCCAATTTTTCCTGTCTTCTGTTTCACTGCTTGAACAAAATTGGATAATATATCTGAATTTGGCTATTTATTGAGCTGTATTACTTCAGTCAGATGAAAATGGAAATATTTGTCATATCTAGGCGAAAGGTCTACAAAGTGATTTAAAGATCATGCTTCCTCAGTGAAAGTGAATCTACAAGCATCTGCCAAAGTAGTTAATAATAAAATTTTATAAATCTTCTGGTATCTGAAAGAAGTTCTTCATGTCCTGAGGGAAAACCATACTATACATATCTGAGAGTAGCACTGTCTTATATTTTCCCAGTTGTTTCTGGTTTTACCTTTAAAAACAAAACAAAACAACCCCAAAAGACTTTTGTACCTGATTGCTAGCTAGTTCATTCATATTACTACAGCTTTTACAGAAATACTGTGTCCAGCAGTTACAGACAGAAAGCAACACATTCAGTCCAAATGCATTTTAAAGGCTCTTTTGCAGAGCATCTCTCTGAACAACATAAGTATTTGGTATGTGTTGCTTGCAGGACTGCATAGATCCCAGTTATTTTGTGCTGTGCTATGGACTGCACATATATTTTCTACTTGGTCCCACATTGAACAAGTTGAACACATCGAAAGGAAGAGATCTAATTGCATTTCGCAGTCAGAAGGTCATTTAAATATACCAGCATACTTTTAATTTTGCAGAACACATTTATATTATCGACTGTTTCTTTTTCATTTCCCCGATTTTTGATTCTGCTAGTTATTTATTTATAACTACCTGCATATTTCTCTTATCTAATGATTTATTGGGCATTCACACAGTGGGAAGCTTTGCATGTTTTATGATCTTCAAAGCTATGTTGGAAAGAGTTTAACTTCTGGCAACATCTCTCATACCAGACCTCATATAGGCCTTTCCAAGAAAGAACTGAAAGGGAGGGACAGAGACCAAAGGCCTGGTAGGGACTAGGAATTTGCTACTAAACCTTACTTTCAGAAACAAAAAGGTTACAGACCTTGCTTATACAAGACCACGTAAAGTGGCAGACAACAGAAGAGTCCCTCTGTTCTGAATGGAGTAAGAAATGTTTCAAAGCAGTGGGTGACGTTTTTCAGAGATGTTACTGAATAGATTTCCATACACATGTAAGGAAAGGTTCATTTTGAGCTTTCTGCAAATGGCTGTTTATTATTATTTCTGCATCTAAACTTCAGGTTTTGTAATGAAGAAAAATGCTGAATCATGTTAATGGTAGATGGCAGAATGCAAATAAATCTCCTAAATGACAAATAGGGATAACTTGTGTGATAAATTTTTAGTCTTACCAAAGGAGACAACAGAAATCCACATCAGAGAAATAGAAGAGAAAGAACCATTCTTTCTCTAGGTGGTCCACAGGAGATCAAGATTCAGCTTATTGAATGTTTACAAAACCAGCTTTTCTTTTTGTGCCCCACAATAGCATGCAACTGTAATTAAAATACTGAAAAAAGGTACTATGTTCAGATGCCTATGAAAAATAGAATAGTAAAGGAAATGACAATTTTATGCCAATATACTATGGAGCCACATGTCGATTTCTGTCTATAAATGAACAGTAATAGCAATGTTTATTTTCACCTATGTGACTGCTAGTCCATTCCCCATGAGGATAATGTAATTATTAAGAAGTGAACTCTGATAAGAATCGCTCTGTGTGCGGTTCACGTGAGGTTGAGCTGCAAAATGCTTGAAACAACAAGAAACAGTAAGTGCTGTCACGGCGTTATAGAAGCACAGCTATTATGAAAATCAGTATGTAAAAGTAAGTAAAGCTAGCCATAGATCACTGTATTTAACAAGAATTTCTGGTAGCACCCACAAAGTCCTGCATAGAAGTAAGAGGAGGACTCTCTGGCATAAAAATCTCACAGTCTAAGTGGAGGATTAAACAGACAGTTGGCAAGAAAGTGTTCAAACCAGTATTTTAAACCAAACCTTAGCTGCCTCTGTCTCCCAGCATCATCATTATTATTGAAGTTAAGTCTTGAGGGGAGATGTACAAGAGAAGCAATTATGACTACAGATGCCTTGAACTTTTCAAATAAAACAGCTCTGAAGGTCCTTCAGAAGACCTCAGGTTCGTAGCAGTTCTAACACACACAGTTCAGGTTCTAGATGAGTTATTTCTAGATTCCTGCTGGACTGCCATAGAACCACAAACACTGGAACAGCCTTGACCCTGGTCATAGACCCAGGACAAATCTCACCAGGTTTTGAGGCAAACAGGAGTCCTGGAAGACCACTGAGGTTACACAGTAAAAATGGTCTGGCTCTGAAATGAGTCTTCCAGCTTTTTGCTTGGAAAAAATGACTTGTTTATGTAAGTGAACCACAGTTCAAGAATGAAAATTAAAAGTGTTTCATTTCCCCATGCCCCCTCCGCCCTTCAAAAAGTTTGTTTGAATCAAAATTAAATCTTTCCATTTTCTCACTTTGTTAAGTGCTGTTGTGGTTCAGGCTGAACCAGATTGCTTCTCCATGCAAATTAATACACAGGTGACAAAGGGTTGTACGTATGACTGATATGAGGGGAGAAGAAATAGCAGAACACTGTCATAACATTTCCCCAGGAATTATTTGGATGAAGGAAGAAGGAGCAGAGACAGAAGCAGTTTGGGAGGGAGATCTGGATGGCACTCAGTTGTTTCTGGGTCATTAACTTTCATTAGTAACATGTATTGCTTAAAACTTTTTTCTGCTCTGTTTGCAAACACCATATAGTTTTATTGCTCCATATTTCCCCTTCTTTCCCCCAAGAGTTTATAGCTTGCTGGAACTTAGAATCAATTTTTACTGTAATGAAACTTCTTGTAAATTTATTAAAACCCTCAGAGCTGCAATATGAGGAGAGTGAGTGAAAGCTCAACAGTGGAGAAATGGAATTAGTCCACAGAGGCACACCTAACACAGGTGTTACTAGGATTTTGTAAAACCAAAATGGGAGGTTTTTCACTTCCAAGTGGTCTTTATCCTCATATTTCACAGCTTAAAGGACAGCTGGAAATGCTTGTGAGGTGCCCAAACCCCTATAAACAATGAATAATTGAATTATGAAAGGAAGATAGAACAGAAAGAAAAAGCTAGCTGAGGTTGTATCAGCAAGAAACCAAATTCCAGCTGTCCTCTTTTTTTACACCAGTAGTTTACTTGGGCTACTTATTTCACGCAAGTTGATGAAATCGGATTTCCCCTTTATTCCCTCTTTACTTGCTACAAAAAAAAAGGTAAAAAAATCATCCATCAGAGAGGCAAAAAACCAGCCAAAATACTTAACTATATCTGCCTTTGGAAAACTTAGCAAAGCGAGGAACCTGTAGGACCATTAAGATCGTGTTTTTTCCCTTCCAATGGGCAGCAATATAGAACAGACTTAGAGTAGAGAGCCTTTCACTGCAGCCACGCTTTTGGTGTTAGAGTCATGTTTTGTTTATTTTTGTTTGCTTTGCTTATGTTTGAGGCAGGTTTGGAGCATTTCTGCCTGAGGTAAAAATGTAGGCCAGTTTTTCTCACTGTTTGTGCTGAACACTGACAAGTCCGACTCTGGAAAAATGCACGACTCCTTTTAGAGAGGAAATATTTTTCTAGTTCTCGATGCCCAGGGATCTGATTTATTTTGCTGAGGCCCAAAAAGCAAAATATCTTTTCTTTGTGATAACCACATATAAAATGAATTGGTAATAACTGAAGGCCTGATAAAATTCTGTATAACATAGTGCCGCTTGGGAAATGCCTACTTAATGCAGACTTTGAGGAAGATTCTTCAGGAAAAGAGGACACATGTAAGTGTGTTTAATCTATTGACTGCTTTTTCATACACATATGACCAGTCACGAGTATACGACTAAGTCTGTACCTCTGTATCTTTTGCTTTGCCATGATTTTCTGTTATTATTGTTAATTGAAAAAACCCTAAATGCAAGGATCCTGTGTAAAGATGTTTGGGGAGATAGATCTTCTTGTAAGGGAAGCATGAAGACAGACTTTAAGGTTTTATGAGATCTAAAGCAATGAGGACGCTCAAACAGGGAGGGAAGGTCTCCTCTACAATTGGCATCTATGTTGTATTCTGACTTTGGAAAAAGCCTTGCTGGTTACTAGCAATGTCTTTGTTTGTACCGATTCTTGTTTAACATGAAGATGTGATTAGACCATTATTAAAAATAGACACTATTGTGTAATTTCAAATTCCTCAAAAGGTTACCTAAGTTGTAATCAAGCTTCCAAATAAATTCATACCAAGAATGGAAAATTTCAGCCCAAAATATTTGTGTTTAATGAAGTTAGGAGTAACCAAAACCAGAAGTATATTATAAATAACAGACTGTGTTCTGAAATCTTAACTACATAAAAACCTCTCCACTCTAACTGATCTTAACTATTTTACTTCAAAGAGCAAGAATCTATTTTAACTCTGACCATTTAAAGGATAGTGGTGCTCTTCAGGAGAGTAGACATGGGCAGAGAAGGGAAAATTCATATTGACCAAACTCTGCAGTCAAGACAGGTTCTTATCCATGCATGTATTAAACAATAGCCTCTTAAAAGAAAACTGCGATCACCACTTGTAAAATTCCAAGCTGCTGTTACAGCAAATACTAAGTTATTTAGGAGTCTGACTGAATATAATTGACTCTTTCTTAAGTCCGGAAAACAATCTGTTCTCTTCCTGTAGTAGTGTATTTGGGATATCTCAGAGCACTACAGCATTCTCAAGTACACCGAACAGTGTCTTCCTATTAATCAAACTACACTTAATTGGAGATTTTCTCCAAGTCATGCTCAAAAGTCCATTCTGCTGCTGTGGCTTTCTGTTAGCACAAATCCCATAGACCCCATTATTCACTACAGTCACCACCGTCATCCTGACTATAACAAACATTGTGCATACGAGTACCTTAGGTCTCCAGAATCTTGATGAGGAGAATACGTCGCACTCACAAATTCCATTAAAAGTCTGAAACATTCACAGATTGATCCAGAATCCTATGCTTATGCTATAACCTCTTTCTCTGGGTAATCACAAACTGTCCCTTCCAAAAACACATAGTCACTGAAGATCGATATCCTGTTCTGAACCCACACCCAAATAATGTAATTCACATATCCTGCTGAGTTCACTGTGCCTGCCTGTATAAATAAAGTTATTCAAGTATATACATTCCTAAATCTGTCTTTAAGACAGCAGATATTTATGTCTGAACAGAGAGATCTTTAGCTTGTGGGTTTTTTCAAGTTGTTTTGTTTTGTTTTTTTCTGGACTGATGAGGTTTTGGGGTAACTGTGAGTATTTCTCAGTCTTTTTCAAAAAGTTTCCAAAATAATAATATCAGGGAACATCTCATGCACAACCACTGCATACAAAAGTGAATTCATTGTCATTGTACGTGCTAGAATTCTTGAGAAAAATCAAACCGGCTGCAGCTGCTGACAACTCCTGAATATTCATGTTGTTCAGTGGGTGGTTTGGAGCCTGGCAAAAGCAAACAATGAATCTGTCACAAACAAAATGAAATAAATAAAAGCTAATTCCTGCACATATTTCTCTGCTGTACATCTCTGAGTTCAGATAAAAGAGAATAGTATAGTCCTTTAAATGTGTTGGGTTTTTTTAATCAAAACCATAAGACACAATGAAATACTGGGTGTGCCTGGAAATTTATTTATGTGACTGAGTTATATATGAATTATATACGTATCTTGCTTTTCTCGGCTAGGCAGTGAAACATATTTTGTACAGAGTGCTGGTAGTCTACAAGAATAGTAATAACTGCAGTGGGATTTTTGGCTCTGCAGGAAGTACTCTATCTGGAAATACTGGGAAGTTTAGGAAGCTCCTTGGAGCTGGAGCCGTTTGTCCTGTGTTTGTACAGCACAGCAGAATCCCGGTTCACGACCACCATGAGGCACTATCATACATGCTCACAAATCACACTAGCAGTTAAGTGAAAGACTACAGATTATCTACATTTCTGCCTCAGAAGCATCTATATGATGTCACAACAAGGTACGAATCATCTGCTTCTCAGTACCCTGAGAATATTTTACAGGAAGAAAATTGGAAAGAAGCTATATCTTTGCAAAAAAAAAACTTAATGTTTTTGCTTGCCCGGTCTGAACTCTTTGGTACTGTACCATTTTGTCCTGAATACTTCACTAAGAACAACCATTTTACCTGCAACTGTTGTTCTTCCTGCAGTTTTCTCAGCCCATCTAATTTAAAATAACTAGCTTTTCTTCATGAGTTACTGAATTCTTTCTCAGCTCACTGAATTGACATTCTCCCTTTCAGGACTCGAAAAATGGATAATCTAACTCAGCTACTTGCACAAGAACTATTGGTTCCCATCTGGTTAATCAAACATAAATATCCATGGGAAGATACCTTCCTTTTCTACAGGCATACACCTCTATTTACACCTGAGTCTCCTCATTAAAGGTGTCTATCCTGACCGTTGGCTCCGGGAGCACAGGAGCAGACTGCATTTAGAGCCCAGCTGTCATGGGGACTGTTTGCAGCTCCTGGGGAGCTGTGGCAGCCCCCGTGTGTGTGTGTCTGACCACACCATAGCTGCATGAGAGCATCTGTGGACATGAAAAGTTGTCAGCTGTAGACGTCTCTTGGGGGATGCTGACTTTGTGTGGTATTCCCACAATAATTGACTGGGCAGGCAGCAAACGTGGCAATGGGAACACAGAGTCCAGAGCCTGAATATCCCATTTGTTGGTGTCCTTTGCACAGATGAAACACACACTTGTGACTTAGAGGCCCACCTGGTGCCCAGGCAGCATTTGGGGAGTCACTGGACTAAATCACCATTAAAAATGAGGTCATCTAAAACAGCACTGCACAGCTATATGTGCACAACAGGACAGAGCATCCATGTGTTAATGAGATGACATGGGAATTTCCCTTCTCTGTGACAACTTGTTTGCATTTTCTTAGAGTGCAGTTAATTAGTAAAATAACCCAAGTTAAAAACAGCCTTCATGTAAAGGCCTCCTTGAGTAATTTGGACCACCTATGAAGTGACCATAAAGACATTAGGAATATGGAATAAATCCTTAGCAAAATCCCTGCATGCACAGGTACAAGAGATTTATCAGTGAAGCAAACATGAGGAAGAAACATTACTTTGCCTTTTTCTTTAAATAAAATTATCTCTTCCCCTTTCACTTAATCCTCACAGTTAAATTTACCTACAAATATTTGCACTGTTTTTCATGAGTTCTTTATTCAGCCTAATTCATCATGTTAGCTTGTTTCCAAACTGTGTTTATTTTTATCTGAATAATTTAGTACAAAAGCTGGCACTGTATAAGTCAAGCATTCATTATAACAATATTTGTTTGAATAATTTGGACTTCTTATTAATGAGACAGTAAATTAAAGAAAAGAAAGGAAAGGAACTGCTTGAAAGAAGACAGGAAAATCTTAAAAAAAAAACAAACCAGGGCTGGCCTTTTAAGATCCAGTTCTTATGTTTTCTGCATGCAAAATAACAACTGGAATCCTGACGTGAAACGGGCTTGCTAGAATCAAATGTAAAACTTCTCTTGATTCCAGTGGAGTGAAAATTCATCTTAGTAGACAGCAAATGCGATATCAGGTTCTGTGGAGTGAACACTGAATGCTTTGAATATTACCAGAAAAGAAATTTCAGCTTCCCGTCTATACAGACATCTGTTACAACCTCAAAGGTGACATTGAATTTGACTTGAACAAGTCAGCCAGGACTAAAATCCCTTTTTTGTTATACTTTGGTGATTTGAGTTTATTATTCATAATGTTACACTAATTGTCCATAAAGCAAACAAAAGATTTTTCTAACTATCCAGGGGGTTTTTTTGTGTGTGGTGTTTTGTTTGGGTTTTTTTTTTTTTTTTTTTTTTTTTTTTTTAAGTTTACTATCTTTTACAAGTTATCCTCTTGATTGGTCCAAACTATCCTCTTTTTCTCACTTCCCAATAATAAGTGCATATGCATTCACCCAAAACAAAAGATTCAGCAATAAATGCTTACAGGAGTTATGATCTATTTCTTCTGCACCATGACTGTAAGCTCCAATTTTCTGAAGCTTATGGATCTTAAGAGGTGGAATGGAGCTCTAATGTTACTGGTGCCTTCATAGCACCTATTTGTAAGAGAAATCATCGAAAGACTGAAAATAAGTCAGATCCAGGTTATCAGAAACACAATGTGCAAGTTAGTCACTGCCTCTGTTAGTACAGGTGTCTCCCTGACCTCAGGCATGCTGGACACGTGGACCATCGGTGGGCAGGCAACCAGGGGAGTAGCTTAAAGCTCCATCAGAATCACATCCAGCATGGCCTTGCTAGCTCCCCAGCTGCCTCCCCACCAGCTACAAAGAGTCAGGCTAGCAAGACTTCACAGTGAAATGGCTATTCTCTATGCCATGGAGTCCCAGAAAGTGCCAGACTGAACAAAACCAGTGTAGTTTCTTAGGTATTTGATTTTGCTGGGGGGGGGGAAGGCATTTGACCTACTCCTAATGGTAAGCTAAAAAAGTTTTCTGTGAAAGTTATAGACCCACATAGACTCTGCAGCAACAGAACAGGGATGAAAGGAGGGGTGCATGCTATAAAAAAGGCATTACATTTTTGTATTAAGTATGGGATTAGTATACTCTTCATGCCTAGCCATTACATGTGTTAGTGGTACAACCATGAAAGAACCATCCTGTGATTCCTCGGAACTGTTGGA